>NW_012115910.1:3408929-3522540 GCF_000951035.1 Colobus angolensis palliatus
CTAGCATTCCCTTTGAAAACTGGCACAAGACAGGGATGCCCTCTCTCACCACTCCTATTCAACATAGTGTTGGAAGTTCTGGCCATGGCAATCAGTCAAGAGAAAGAAATAAAGGGTATTCAATTAGGAAATGAGGAAGTCAAATTGTCTCTGTCTGCAGATGACATGTTTGTTTATTTAGAAAACCCCATTGTCTCAGCCCAAAATCTCCTTAAACTGATAAGCAACTTCAGCCAAGTCTCAGGATACAAAATCAACGTGCAAAAATCACAAGCATTCCTATACACCATTAGCAGACAAACAGAGAGCCAAATCATGTGTGAACTCCCATTCACAGTTGCTACAAAGAGAATAAAATACCTAGGAATCCAACTTACAAGGGATGTGAAGGACCTCTTCAAGGAGAACTGCAAACCACTACTCTAGGAAATAAAAGAGGACACAAACAAATGGAAGAATATTCCATGCTCATGGATAGGAAGAATCAATATCATGAAAATGCCATACTGGCCAAAGTAATTTATAGATTCAATGCCATTCCCATCAAACTACCAATGGCTTTCTTCACAGAAATGAAAAAAACTACTTTAAAATTTATATGGAATCAAAAAAGAGCCCGCATTGCCAAGACAATCCTAAGCAAAAAGAACAAAACTGGAAGCATCACACTACCTGACTTCAAACTATACTATAAGGCTATAGTAACCAAAACAGTATGGTGCTGGTACCAAAAGAGATATATAGAGCAATGAAACAGAACAGAGGCCTCAGAAATAATACCATACATCTACAACCATCTGCTCTTTGACAAATCTGACAAAAACAAGAAATGAGGAAAGGATTCCCTACTTAATAAATGGTGCTGGGAAAACTGGCTAGACATATGTAGAAAGCTGAAACTGGATCCCTTCTTTACACCTTATACAAAAATTAATTCAAGATGTAGTAAAGACTTAAATGTTAAATCTAAAACCATAAAAACACTAGAAGAAAACCTAGGCAACACCATTCAGGACATAGGCATGGGCAAGGACTTCATGTCTAAAACACCAAAAGCAATGGCAACAAAAGCCCAAATACACGAATGGGATCTAATTAAACTGAATCTTCTGCATGGCAAAATAAACTACCATCAGAGTGAACAGACAACCTACAGAATGGCAGAAAATTTTTGCAATCTATCCATCTGACAAAGGGTTGATATCCAGAATCTACAAAGAACTCAAACAAATTTACAAGAAAAAAACAAACAACCCCATCAAAAAGAGGGCAAAGGATATGAACAAACAATTCTCAAAAGAAGACATTCATGCAACCAATGGATACATGAAAAAATGCTCATTATCACTGGTCATCAGAGAAATGCAAATCAAAACTACAATGAGATACCATCTCACGCCAGTTAGAATGGCAATCATTAAAAAAATCAGGAAAGAACAGATGCTGGAGAGGATGTAGAGGAATAGGAATGCTTTTACACTCTTGGTGGGAGTGTAAATTAGTTCAACCATTGTGGAAGACAGTGTGGCAATTCCTCAAGGATCTAGAACTAGAATTACCATTTGACCCAGCAATCCCATTACTGGGTATATACCCAAAGGAATATAAATCATGCTACTATAAAGACACAGGCACTTGTATGTTTATTGTGGCACTATTCACAATAGCAAAGCCTTGGCATCAACCCAAATGTCCATCAATGATAGACTGGATTAAGAAAATGTGGCACATATACACCATGGAATACTATGCAGCCATAAAACAGGATGAGTTCATGTCCTTTGCAGGGACATGGATGAAGCTGGAAACTATCATTCTCAGCAAACTATCACAAGAACAGAAAACCAAACACTGCGTGTTCTCACTCATAGGTAAGAATTGAACAATGAGATCACTTGGACACAGGGCGGGGAACATCACACATGGGGGCCTGTTGTGGGGTGGGGAGCTGGGGGAGGGATAGCACTAGGAGAAATGCCTAATGTAAATGACAAGCTGATGGACACAGCAAACCAACATGGCACACGTATACCTATGTATCAAACCTACATGTTGTGCACATGTACCCTAGAACTTAAAGTGTAATAAAAAATATAAATAAAAAAAACTGCTGAGAGGAACTTCTTAAAAAAAAACCATCAGATCTCATGAGAACTTACTTACTATCATGAGAATAGCATGGGGGAAACCACTCCTGTGATTCAATTACCTCTCACTGGGTCCTTCCCTCCACACATGGGGATTACGGGAACTACAATTCAAGATGAAATTTGAGTCAGGACACAGCCAAAACATAGCAAAAATGGTTTTACTTTGGTGATTCGTCACCATGGCCCCTACTGGATATAACACTGCATATAGCTGACTCTCAGCAAATATAAATTAATGGTGAAGAATGAACAAAACATTCATAGTCAAAAAAAAGAGAGCCCTTTATTCCTTTACTTCTGCTGTGTGGCACCTGACAAAAGCTGCAGAAGGCAAAGCTGGGAAGAGGGCACCCACTGCCTTTGATCTGCTTCACCAACTCCAGCCTGGACCCCCATTCTCTCAGCACCTTGATTCCTGTCAACCAAGCAAATATGCTGGGTCCAGTCAATTGTGAGCAGATGTCTTGTCTCTATCTTGTAGTCATCACTCTTCATTTCAGAAGAGCATATTCATCATTCCATAAATGTCTAGGCAGTATCCAACCTTTGCCAGACCATGTGCTAATCTAGTGATTAGGACAGGCTTTTAATTCCTCTAGGCTTTGGCTTTTTGAGACATACAATGAGATCATTAGGCTCCATCCTGGTGGTCCATCTGGCTCTTATTTAAAATAATCCTGACACAATGTAAGGCCTTTCCCCTAGTACTCATGAGTATTTGTGTTTTAAAAGGTGTCCATAAAGTCCAAGGAATTGAGGAAACAGGCAAGTCTGTGCCCCGCATCCCACCAGCTGACTGCCTGTGGCAGTCCCACTGAAGGCACAGGTGGAGGTGGCACATTTCCTCTAGGCCTCCTATCCCCAGCAGCAAGGTGGCACTTTTCCAGCTCAACATGGCCAGAAGACACTGGTGAACACTGGCTCACCTCTTGTGCTAGTTCTCTTTCAACTGCAGATACAGAAAGTGAACCAGAGCAACTAACAGGGATCGTGTTCCTTGCACACTGGAAAGGATGCTGAGGCAGCCTCAAAGGAAGCTCCAACAGGGCTGTGGTTTCCACAACTGGAAAAGGGATTCACTGCAGCCAGGCCTTTCTTCCCTCCTCTCCCCTTCCTCTCACTCTCTCCTCATCTCCCTTCTCTGATTTTCTCTGCTTAACTTTATTCTGTAGAAAAGCTTTTGCATGACATGGGCAAGGTCGCTGCTAGCAGCCCCAGCATCCCATTATTCCAGATTAGTGACTCTACTTAATTGTTTTCCAATATCTATATCCATTTATTTAAAAAATATTTACCAAATTCCTCCGGTTCTGGGTGCTTGGACTATATCAATAGAATAAAGAACAAGGCAAAAAACAAAACCAAACTAAACTAACTTTCTTGGAATGAAACACTGGACCAGCTACTTGATAAGAATGCTAGGATTGGTAGGGCCTGGGTCATATGCTCATTCCTGAGATGGGAATTGGAGGATTGCTGAGATTGACAGCCCTAACAAGCACATGGAAATTAAAAAAAAAAAAAAGAAAAAGAAAAAAAGAGAAAGAAAAAAAAATGGATATACCCAGAGAAGCATCTTCCTCTCATATCCCCTTCTCTCTCCTGTGGACTCTTCTCCATCCCTTGCTGCATAATTTCCTACATTATTGTACTCTCACATTCTCCAAGGGCCATGGCTCCTGTCCCATTTCCCTGCCTGCCTTTTCTTCTCCCCTGACCCTGAATAACTTCAGCACCCACCCGGCTGATGTACGTAACACTTGTCTTCAAAACTCCTGTACTCCTAGTCACCTGTAAGCAGCAATGTAACTTCATCCTTGAACTTGGCTGTGACTCAGAATGGTTCTGCTTCACAGACACAAACTTGAAAATCCTGCCCTCTGGCTTCACTCTCCCATCATTTGCATCTATCATTCCTATGAACCTTGCTCTTGAAACTCATCAGAAATTTTGTCATAGGCCCCTATTTTCAAGAATCTCCCTGGATTTGTTTTTCAGCCCTATGCAGGCTAAGCCCAAGGTATGGCTGCAACTCTGTTAAGAGTAGCACTGCATGGCCAGGTCACCCTGGCAGTGCTCTGTATACCCGAGCATCGCTGCTCCCATGGCTTCTGGATAATTATGAAAAGAGTCTGGGAAACCTCCTGACCTCTTCTCTGGAGCTGGCTGTTTCACCATTTTCTCTTCTCTCTCTCTCACTCGCTGTTGTGGCATCCCATCTCTTCCAGCCTCGGGTCTTGCTAATTTTTTTCCCTTACATTGTTTTCAGAACATGTTTCCCCCAATGACTTCCTTCCGTTTCTCATATACTCAACTTCTTCCTTGCTCAGCACTTGGGAAGTTGCACCCCTCTCCACTTCTCCAGGCCTGGTATCCTTCCATTCTCCTGCTTGCCCTGGAAGGGGACTGTAGGTGGCATGCCCATCAGATGGGCTTGAGTACAAGGGTAATATCTAATCATTTTCATATTCTCAGTGCAAGCGTAGTTTGTGGCACTCAATAGGCACTCTCCAAAATAAAACTGTTTACTTGAAGAAAGTTGCGTCTTGCTGGGCTGGATTAGATTAAATTGCACTACACGATGTTTGCGCCAGAGTTAGAATGCTGGAGGGTACTCATCAAGGATCAAGTAAGATGGGAAGTGAAGATATAACCTGGGCACAGCTTCTGACAACAGCATAGATTTAAAAATGCAACAAATCGAGCAAGAGCTGACCTAAAATGACCTATATTTTGCAAGTCCGTATCGCTTTAGAATCAAAACAATTCAAAGGAATCCAGAAACTGCTGAGATTGGCTACAGATAAATTCACCTGCTCTGAAAGAAGTTAACAATTATAACTGGCAAGAGGTAACATAATAGTAATAAGGAAAAATAACTTTTCAGCAGTCTATACTCAAAATGCTTCACAAATACTTGCACAAAAAAAGAAATAAATTGAAGTCACTGTGGAAAGAACTCTCAACTAATGAGCTTGACATCAATTAATTCAGTCCATCATGTTCTTTCACCCACCATCCCCTGCCCTTTCCCTACCTTTTTTTTTATTTTTAAATTTTTTTTAACTTAGTCTTGCTCTGTCGCTCAGGCTGGAGTGCAGCGATGTGATCTCAACTCGCTGCAACCTCCGCCTCTCGGGTTCAAGCAACTCTTCTGCCTCGGCCTCCCTAGGAGCTAGGACTACAGGTGTGCGCCACCACATCTGGCTAATTAGTGTATTTTTCATAGAGATAGGGTTTCACCATATTGGCCAGGTTGGTCTCAAACTCCTGACCTCACGACCTGCCCACCTCAGCCTCCCAAAGTGCTGGGATTACAGGTGTGAGCCACCATGCCTGGCCTTATCTACATCTTTTTTAGTTTATCCTTAACCCTTGAAATAGCTAAAAGTCAGGGAATTTACAAACTAAATGCACTGCTTTGACTTAAGATGCTCTCATAAGCAGGGCAGGGGCTGTGGAGGATGCAAATGGGAGCACATCACCACTGCCAGGAAAGGGCTTCCAGGTTGCTGTGTGGAGTGGTCCCATCTGCAGAAATGAGGGAAAGATTGTAGTGTGCCCTGAGCAATCTTAGAAATAGATCCTCATTTGCCTATCTCAAATTTGAAAATTTTTCATTTGAGACTCACTGCAGGGAGGGAGTTAAATTTGTACTTCCCAGCAATCTTTCTCTTGCAAAGAACCTGGAATGAACCTGGGAAGTTGGCAAGAATCATATTCATCCTATCAGAGTATGTTCTAACAAGTCCCTGAGAGGAAATGGTATTTTTCAGCAGATGAGCAGCAAATGAAATGTGGTTGACAGAAGGTCAGGAAAATCTTCAGCATGGGGTGTCTCTCAGAAGGGCTGGAGCTGGGTGTGGTATTGGGGTAGTGAGGGCATGGACACTGCTGGAAAAGATGGGAGAAGAGCCCACAGGGCCACTGAGCCTCCACCAAGGGAAATGGTACCACTGCCAAAGGCCGTTCCTACTGCATTTGCCAAAAAGTGTGGAGTGATGGAATGCTAGCAGCTCTGGAAGAAAAAGTAGAGGCAATGTTGTCTAATTCCCTGCTTTGCAAACCAGAGAAGTGGCTTATTGCAGAGTAACCAGAAAGTTGACAGCTGATATGTGGCTAAAATCCAGGTTTACGGCTTTCCAGACAATGCTCCATCCACAAAGGCAGCAAAGAACTGCTCAGACACACCTCTCCTCAGCTTTGCAACTGCTCCACAACAAATCTGCTGGGCCTTGGTAGCTTTGATCCCTACAAAGGGACCAAACTATCCGAGCTAGAAACTGACATAGAAACTCCCAAATATTGTTTTGATTAATGACTATTAAAAACAAACATAAAGTTCGTAAAGTGATGAAGATTACCGTGTAACCCATTAAGTGAGATCAGTAAAATTAGTTCAGAACCATGAGAAAAAATAATATTAATAATAACAAATCATCTAACCAACCCCTTTGAAAATGAGAAACCACTAACGCTGTAGGTTGACTCTTTCACTGTGTGGGTTAAACTGTCACCTACACCAAGTTCTTTGTGAAATTAATACATCCCCTACCAGCTTAGGATCTCCTCTTGTCCAGTCAGCTCCAGTGACTCCTTGACCCTGCACATCAAGAAACACATCTCAAATACTCACGTAACTTTTCCAAATTGCACAGAGGAAATAATCTCAAACTCCTAGAGTATAGAAAGCAATAATTCATGAAATTTCTTATTACTTATTTTATTGTTCTTTTATAAGCTTTTAGCAGAAATCCATGCAAGTAAATACTAAAATATTAAGTAAAAGCTCACGGCAAGTGGAAATGCAACAGGAAGTCTAGAGAAGAATGAAATAATACATTGCAGAAATAAAGCCCATTTGAGCCTGTGCCACTGGTACAGATGAGCCACTAGATTGGCTCTGAGGTTCCTAGTGGCCAAAGCAGAAACAGAAAGAGAGACAGAAAGATAGAGAGAGAGTGAGAGAGAGAGATACAGTATTAACTCTTACAATGAATGAGGTACTCTATATCTGTTTAAAATTTTTCATCAACTCTACTAGGGAAAACTATCACATCCCTTATCTCAAATGAGGAAGCAGGTTTAAGGAGTTAAGCTATTTATCTAAACTCAAAAACCTAAGGGGGTTGAAAGCTTTGATTCCAGCCTAGGTCAGCCCAACCCCAAAGCCCATGATTGTGACACACACAGGGGTGGAGATAGAGCTGACTCCTGATCCTGTTATGTCATATTGAGAGCAAATAGAATGACTTCTTTATTGTGGTGTTCAAAGTCTTGTCTAAACAATGTGGACCCTGTGCCACAGGTCTGCTGTGTCCCAAAATTTTGTCCTGGCATGCAGTCCTGTGTAGACAAGTCTCACAGGTGGCATTACTGGAAACAAGGTAATGTGAATGAGTACAGGATTTGGAGACCCACAGCCTTGGGTTAGAATCTTGGCCTCATCTCTTGGGTAGGGCATGACCTCCAGTTCCCTCATCTATTAAGCAATGATATTGTAAGGAAGAAAAGAGATTTTCTCTGCCTTCTTATATTCTTTGACTAGGGCCTGGAAATTAAACTGACAAAAGCCAGGAGAAAAGTCAAACGAATTTTAGCTGATGTTAATATTTTAATTTTTATGTGCACAAAGGCCTTCAGAGGAAAGAAGTGAAGACCCTAAAGAAGTAGTGAAATTTGGTGGATTCATATACAATTGCAACAAAGAGTGATAAATTATGGAAAAGTAATAAGATAAAGGAAAAACGGCTTGGATTTCTAGGGGTGGTAAATGGTGAAAAGGTACATATATAAGAAAAACTAACAGAAAACAAGGGTGATTGCAGTTAGGTGTGTTTACACAAACCCATCTCCATGCTAACCTTCTCTCTCCAATGATAGATAGTGGTTGTTTTTCCCCCTGCTGGTATGGAGTAGGAGGAGGGGAAGACCTTCACAAAGGAAAATTTATGTACTGCTTTTAGGAAGATACATGGAGAGTGTGCTGCTTCTTAATTGCCTTCAGCTCAAAACAACCCCCATGCTAAAGTGGTATACTTCAAGGTGGCAGGTTCCCACTCTCTCCAATATCAGCCCTGCTGATCAGAAATTGGGATTATAAGTGATTGCGTGTACAATATCTAACAAAGGGCAAGTACTCATTTAATGCTGATGATGTCACTGTAGCCTCACCAGTTCTGCCATTCACTGTTAGAAATTTGTTTTTTCAAAAAAATATTGACATAGTTGCTAGAGGAAAATTATAGAATGTCCTCATAGGGTTTTCAGGTATTCTCTCACCAAATTCAATGTTAACCTCTTATTCAAATCATAACCCACAGTCTTGCTAAGTTTTGCTTAGAAATGAAAGACAGCCTGTGCCTCCCTGGAGGTGTACCTTCTCTTTTTTGTTCTGGCCTTGCCCTGAATCAAGCATGCTTGAATCGCCAATCTCTTCTCGCTCTCTTGTCATCTCAGCAGAGGCAGGCCAAGTCCCCAGCAAGACAACTTCTTTTTGCAAAAGTTCCACTCCTCAGGAAAACCTGGTTTCAAAAGAAAGCCATTTTCCAGTCCCCCAGAGGACATTTATAGACACAAACCTTCAAGAAATACATGAGAGGGAAAGGAGTCCTGCCTGGCACTTCCAAATCAAATGCTTATGCTCTTAAAGAGCAGTTGAAAGAAAACAGAGACTGCTGTCATTCCCACACCATATCTTGGATTCAACAAAAAAGTTGTATCTGATGAGTCAACAAAGGTGAAAATTGGCCAAGAGGAGAGGAGATGAAAGCTCTCAAACCTTAACCCAGCCCAGCTGAGGAGTGAGCACACAATGCAGCTGTCAGGTCCCATTCAGAACACACTCCAACATCCTTGTCAGCACAGTCCTCCAGGCCTCCCTCTGCTCTGCAACAGGGGCCAGGACCACAACAGGGCCATATCCAGGGATGCACTGAACAACCACAGCTGCACCACGCTCTGGCACAAACAAACAGAACGTGAAATAATTTTGGCTCAAGACTCAATTTAGTTCTCTCTCTCTCTCCATATACATATATATATACACACACACATATATATATACACACACACATATTTATATGTGTATCTCCATATGTATGTATATATATTTATATGAGATATATGTCTCTCCCCATATATATATAAAATAATATACATATGTGTGTGTGTGTATATATATATATTTGTATCACAACATTAGCTCCATACCAGGCTCCAAAATACCCTTGAGTTCAAAAACATTTCCATGGAGAAAATTCCATGAGGAGGAAAACAAGGCAGTACAAGGCTTCTTCCTGCCTTGATTCAGAGGTCATATCTGTCAGAAATTGATATAGACCTAGTCTGTCACCCCAGTCACCATCTGTCCCTCACCCAACCTCCAATCATTCAGCTCAACGTTTGCATTCTAAGGCATTTGTTTGGAAAATCTCATGTTCTCTTAACAGATTTTAGTTGGTGGTAGCAGGGTTGAAATTCCAATACTTGTGGTATAATGTTGGTGCATCATTTCCCCACACTCAAATATAGTCAAACAATTTATTGAGGGAAAATGGCAGATAAGAGGCAGGACAAACTAGCAGTTCCCACTCAGATGGACAGAGCAGCATGTGGAGACCCATGTCATGAACTTTTGCTCCAACACCTACCATAGGAACATGCCAGGAAAGTTGAGAGAATCCGTAGACCCTTTGAAGTATGTGAATTGCTGCTTCAAGCTCTGTGGGACAGCTGAGGAACTGTTGAGTCAGCTTACTTTCTCAGCTGGGAGTCTGGTAGCCTGAGGCAAGTTCTCAGCCCTGCTCACTGGCTGCCTGGAAATAAACTTGGTGCTGTTGAGGGGCCACTGTGGGAGTAAGACTGTCTTTTCAGGCTGTGGGCTGTGTGGGAGCTGGGTGAGGCCCCTGTCTGCTGGTTTTCCCTCACTTCCCTCACGACCTGTGTGATACAGCAGAGGCAGTCATAACCCTCCTGGGAACATAACTCCACTGGCCTGGAAACCACACCCCCATCCCCACAGCAGCCATAGCAAGCCCTGCCCAAGAGGAGACTGAGCTCAGACATGCCTAACCCTGCTCCCACCTGGTGGTCTTTCTCTAGACCTGGTAGCTGAAGACAAAGGACATAATCCTTTGGGAGCTCTATGGCCCTGCCCACTGCCTGAGAAATTTGAATATCTAACCAGCCAACCCTAGGACAAGTTTGCATCCTCCCTATAGAATTGCAGCTGATACACTCTTGAAAGTACCACCTCCTGGCTGGAGGCCAACGAACACAAAACCAGCACACTAAACAAAAATACAACTAAAGACACTCACAGAGTCTATTTTACTCCCCTGCTACCTACACCAGAGCAAGTGCTGGTATCCATCACTGAAAGACCTGAAGATAGATCACATCACAGGACTCTTTGCACACACTCCGCAGTACCATCCTGGAGCCAGGTAGCGCCACTGGGTGGCTAGATCCAGAAAAAAACAAAAACGAAAACAATCACTGCAGTTCAGCTCTCAGGAAGCCCCATCCCTAGCAGAAAGGGGAGAGCACCATATCAAGGGAGCACCCTGTGGGACAAAAGAATCTGAACAGCAACCTTGAGTCCCAGAACTTCCCTCTAACATAGTCTACTCAGATGAGAAGGAACCAGAAAAACAATTCTGGTACTATAACAAAACAAGATGATTTAATACTAGCTCACCAGCAATGGATCCAAACCAAGAAGAAATGTCTGAATTGTCGGAAAAAGAATTCAGAAGACTGGCTATTAAGCCAATCAACGAGGTACCAGAGAAAGTTGAAGTCCAACACAGAGAAATGAAATATATAATACAGGATACAAATGGAAAATTCTTCAGTGAAATAGACAGCATGAATAAAAAACAATCACAACTTCCAGAAATGAAGAACACTTAGAGAATTGCAAAGTACATAGAAAGTCTCAGCAATAGAATTGAACAAGCAGAAGAAAGAATTTCAGAGATCGAAGACAAGGCTTTTAAATTAACCCAAGCTAAGAAAGAAAAAGAATTTTTAAAAAATGAACAAAGCCTCCAAGAAGTTTGGGATTATGTTAAACAACCAAACCTAAGAATAATTGCTGTTGGCCGGATGTGGTGGCTCATGCCTGTAATCCCAGCACTTTGGGAGGCCGAGGCAGGTGGATCACGAGGTCAGGAGATCGAGACCATCCCATTCCAGCTCACACAGTGAAACCACATCTCTACCAAAAATACAAAAAACTAGCCAGGCGTGGTGGCGGGCGCCTGTAGTCCCAGCTACTCTGGAGGCTGAAGCAGAAGAATGGCGTGAACCCGGGAGGTGGAGCTTGCAGTGAGCCAAGATCGTACCACTGTACTCCAGCCTGGGCGACAGAGCGAGATTCTGTCTCAAAAAAAAAAAGAACAATTGCTGTTCCCAAGGAAGAAGAGAAATCTAAAAGTTTGGAAAACATATTTGAGGGAATAACTGAGGACAACTTCCCCAGCCTTGCTAGAGATCTAGACAGTCATACACAAGAAGCTCAAAGAACACCTGGGAAATTCATCACAAAGAAAGATCATCACCTATACATATAGTCATTAGATTTTCTAAAATCAAGACAAAGGAAAGGATTTAAAGAGCTGTGAGGCAAAAACATCAGGTAACCTAAAAAGGAAAACCTATCACATTAACAGCAGATTTCTCAACAGAAACCCTACAAGATAGAAGGAATTGGAGTCCTATCTTTAGCCTCTTTAAACAAAACAACTAACAACCAAGAATTTTGTATCCAGTGAAACTAAACTTCATAAATAAAGGAAAGATACAGTCTTTTTCAAACAAATGTTGAGAGAATTTTCCAGTACCAAGCCAGCAGTACAACTACTGCTAAAAAGAGTTCTAAATCTTGAAACAAATCCTCATAATAGACCAAAATAGAATCTCCTTAAAGCATAAATCTCACAGGACCTATAAAATAATAACACAATGAAAAAAACACAAAGTATTCAAGCAACAAATACCATGATGAATAGAATAGTACCTCACATATCAATACTAACACTGAATATAATTGGCCTAAATGTTCCACTTAAAAGACACAGAATGGCAGAAAGGATAAGAATTCACCAATCAAGAATGCTGTCTTCAAGGGACTCACGTGACACATAAAGACTTACATAAACTTATGGTAAAAGCATGGGAAAAGATACTCCAGCAAATGGAAACAATAAGTGAGCAGGAACAGCTATTCTTACATCAGACAAAACAAACTTTAAGGCACCTACAGTTAGAAAAGACAAAGAGGGACATTATACAATTATAAAATGACAGTCCAACAACAACAAAAAAATCACAGTCCTAAATATATATGCACCTAACACTGGAGATCCCAAATTGATAAAACAATTACTACTAGACTTAAAAAATGAGATAGACAGCAACACAATAATAGTGGGGAACTTCAATACTCCACTGACAGCACTAGACAGGTCATCAAGATAGAAAGTCGACAAAGAAAAGGCCAAGCACGGTGGCTCCTGCCTGTAATCCCAACACTTTGGGAGGCCGGGGGGGGGCAGATCGCAAGGTCAGGAGATAAAGACCATCCTGGCTAACACAGTGAAACCCCGTCTCTACTAAAAAGACAAAAAATTAGCTGGGCGTGGTGGCGGTTGCTTGTAGTTCCAGCTACATAGGAAGCTGAGGCAGGAGAATGGCATGAACCCAGGAGGCAGAGCTTGCAGTGAGCCGAGATCATGCCACTGCACTCAAGCCTGGGTGACAGAGTGAGACTCCATCCCCAAAAAAAAAAAAAAGAAAGTCAACAAAGAAACAATGGATTTAAACTCTACCCTGGAACACATGGACGGATTTAACAGGTATTTACAGAACATTCTACCCAACAACTACAGAATATACATTCAATTCATCAGGGCATGAAACTTTCTCCAAAACAGACCATATCCTAGGCTACAAAATAAGTCTCAATAAATTTAAGAATATTGAAAATTTAAAAATTTTTTGAACTGAATGACAATAGTGACACAACCTATCAAAACCTCTGGGATAAAGCATAGGCAGTGCTAAGAGGAAAGTTTGTAGCCCTAAATGCCTACATCAAAATGTCTAAAAGAGCACAAATAGACAATCTAAGGTCACACCTCAAAGAACTAGAAAGTTTATAGCCCTAAATGCCTACATCAAAAAGATGGAAAGAGCACAAAAGATAATCTAAGGTCACACCTCAAAGAACTAGAGAAACAAGAACAAACCAAACCCAAACTCAGCAGAAGAAAGGAAAAACCAAGATCAGAGCAGAACTAAATGAAATTGAAACAAAAAAAATACAAAAGATAAATGAAACAAAAAGCTGGTTCTTTGAAAAGATAAATAAGATTGATAGACCAGTAGCAAGAGTAACCAAGGAAGAAAGAAAGAGAAAATCCAAATAAGCCCAATTAAAAACAAAATGGGAAATACTACAACTGACACCACAGAAATACAAAAGATCATTCAAGACTACTATAAACACCTTTACTTGCATAAACTAGAAAATCTGGAAGAGATGGAAAAATCCCTGGAAAGATACAATCCTCCTACCTTAAATCAGGAAGAATTAGATACCTTGGACAGACCAATAACAAGCACTGAGATAGAAATGGTAATAAAAAAAATTACCAACAGAAAAAGTCCAGGACCAGATGGATTCACACCTGAATTCTATCAGACATTGAAAGAACAGGTACCAATGCCTTTGACACTATTCCACACGATAGAGACAGAGGAACTCTCCTTAAATCATTCCATGAAGCCAGTATCACCCTAATACCAAAACCAGGAAAGGACATCACAAAAAAAAAAAAAAACCTACATGTCAATCCTCAAGAAAATACTAGCTAACCAAATCCAACAGCATATCAAAATGATAATCCACCATGATCAAGTTGGTTTTATACCAGGTATGCAAGGACAGTTTAACATCTACAAGTCAATAAACGTGATACACCACATAAACAGAATTAAAAACAAAAGTAACATGATCATCTCAATAGATGTAGTAAAAGCATTTGACAAAATCCAACATCCCTTTATGATTAAAACCCTCAGCAAAATGGGCATACAAGGGACATAATTCAAGGTAATCAAAGCCATCTATGACAACCAATAAAAGCCATCTACAGCCAACATTATGCTGAATGGGCAAAAGTTAAAAGCATTCCCCCTGAGAACTGGAACAAGACAAGGATGCCCATTTTCACTACTTATATTCAACATAGTACTGGAAGTCTTAGCCAGGGCAATCAGACAAGAGAAAAAACTCAAGGGTATCCAAATCAGAAAAGAGAAAGTCGAACTGTCAGTGTTTGCTGATGATATGATTGTATACCTAGAAAACTCTAAAGATTCATCCAGAAAACTCCTAGAACTGTTAAATAATTTCAGCAGTTTCAGAAAACAAAATTAATGTACACAAATCAGTAGATCTTCTATACTAACAGCCACCAAGTGTAGAATCAAATCAAGAACTCAATCCCTTTTACAATAGCTACAAAAAACAAAACAAAACAACAACAACAAAAAAAACCTTTAGGAATCTATTCAACCAAAAAGGTGAAAGACCTCTACTGGGAAAACTACAAAACACTGGTGAAACAAATTATAGATGGTACAGAAAAATGGAAACACATCCCAGGTTCATGGATAGGTAGAATCAATATTGTGAACATGATCATACTGCCAAAAGCAATCTAGAAATTCAATGCAATTCCCATCAAAATGTCATCATCATTCTTCACAGAACTAGAAAAAGAATTATAAAATCCACATGAATTGAACCACAAAAGAGCCCACATAACCAAAGCAAGACTAAGCAAAAAGAATAAATCTGGAGGCATTACATTACCCAACTTCAAAATATACTATAAGGCCATAGTCACCAAAACGTACAGCATGGTTCTGGTATACAAATAGGCACGTAGACCAATAGAACAGAATAGAGAACCTAGAAATAATTTCAAATACTTACAGCTAGCTGATCTTCAACAAAGCAAACAAAAACATAAAGTGGGGAGAGGACACCCTATTCGACAAACGGTGCTAGGATAATTGGCAAGCCACATATGAAACTAGATCCTCATCTCTCACCTGATACAAAAAAAAAACTCAGTATGGATCAAAGACTTAAATCTAAAACCTGAACCCATAAAAAATCTAGGAGATAACATTGGAAAAACCCTGCAGACATTGGCTTAGGCAAAGACTTCATGACCAAGAACCCAAAAGCAAAGTCAACAAAAACAAAGACAAGTAGATATGAATTAATTAACAAAAAAGCTTATGCCAGCAAAAGAAATGATCAGCAGAGTAAATAGACAATCTACAGAGTGGGAGAAAATCTTCACAATCTATACTTTTGACAAAGGACTCATATCCAGAATCTACAATGAACACAAACAAATCAGCAAAAGAAAAAAAAAAATCCCATCAAAAAGTGGGCTAAGGGCATGAATAGACAATTCTCAAAAGAAGATATGCAAATGACCAAAAAAAATAAGAAAAAATGCTCAACTTCACTAATGATCAGGGAAATGAACATGAAAACCACAATGCAATATCACCTTACTCCTGCAAGAATGGCCATAGTAAAAAAAAATCCAAAAATAATAGATGTTGGTGTGGATGTTGGTGGGAATGTAAACTAGTACAACCACTATGGAAAATGATGTTGAGATTCCTTAAAGAACTAAAAGTAGATCTAATATTTGATCCAGCAATACCATTCCTGGGTATCTACCCAGAGAAAAATAAGTCATTATACAAAAAAGACATGTGCACTTGCATGTTGATATAGTGGTACAATTTGCAATTGCAAAAATATGGAACCAACCCAAATGCCCATCAAGCAAAAAGTGGATAAAGAAAACGTGGTATGTATATACACACACATACATACCATGGAATACTACTCAGCCATAAAAATAAATGAAAAAATGGCATTTGCAGCAACCTGGGTGAAATTGGAGACCATTACTCTAAGTGAAGTAACTCAGGAATGGAAAACCAAACATTGTATATTCTTACTCATAAGTGGGAGCTAAGCTATGAGGATGCAGAGGAATAAGAATTACACAATGGACTTTGGGGACACAGGGGAAAGGGTAGGAGGGAGATGAGGGATAAAAGACTGTACAGTGGGAGCAATGTACACTGCACAGGTGACTGATGCACCGAAACCTCAGAAATCACCACTAAAGAACTTATTAATGTAACCAAACACCACCTGTTCCCCAAAAACCTATTGAAATAAATAAAAATAATTTAAAAAAACAAATACAGTCATACATTGCTTAACAACTAAGATGTGCTCTGAGAAATGTATCATTATGTGATTTAGTCATTGTGTGACACCATAGAGTGGACTTACACAAATCTAGGTGGTGTAGCCTACTACACGACTAGGCTACATGGTATAGCCTACTGCTCCTAGCCTAAAACATGTACAGCATATCACTGACTGAATACTATAGGCAGCTGTAATACAATGGTAAGCTTTTGTATATCTAAACATATCTAACCATAGAAAAGGTAGAATAAAATACAGTAATATCATCTTAGAGGACCACCATTATATATGCAGTTGGTTCGTCCTTGACTGAAATGTCATTATGTGGCAA
The DNA here is from genome assembly GCF_000951035.1 of Colobus angolensis palliatus. Lineage (NCBI taxonomy): Eukaryota > Metazoa > Chordata > Mammalia > Primates > Cercopithecidae > Colobus > Colobus angolensis. Next base: position 3,425,737 of record NW_012115910.1, read on the forward strand.
ATGACTATAATTTTACTGTCCATGTCTACATCAACTGTTCTTAATTTGTGTTGCTGAGAATACCAGTTTCAATAGATACTTCACAGAAAGGTACAGGGAGGGACAGAGAGATGAAAAGGAGGAGAGTTACAATAGGAAGGAATTATTTTCTATTTCTCAGAAATTCAATTGTAACATTTGCATGGTAAAGGTACTGAGAAATCCTGTGCTAAAGAAATCTGTTTAACTCATCCGTACCTGATTATATTACATCAAAATACCCTTTTTTGTTTTCATACCACTCCCAAATATAGGAGCAACCACATACCAACTAAAACCAGGAAGTCAAGAGGGCTGGCAAGATGGCTGAATATGAACAGCTCCGGTCTGCAGCTCCCTGTGAGACCAACACAGAAGGTGGGTGATTTCGATATTTCCAACTGAGGTACCCGGTTCATCTCATTGGGACTGGTTAGACAGTGGGTGCAGCCCACAGAGGGCGAGCAGAAGCAGGGTGGGACGTCACCTCATCTGGGAAGAACAAGGGGTCAGGAACTCCCTCCCCTAGCCAAGGGAAGCTGTGAAGGACTGTGCCAAGAGGCGCTATGCCATGAGGGATGATGTTATCTAGCCCAGGTACTACACTTTTCCGATGGTCTTTGCAACCCACAGGCCAGGAGATCCCCTCAGGTGCCTACACCACCAGGCCCCTGAGTTTCAAGCACAAAACTGGGCAGCTGTTTGGGCAGACACTGAGCTAGCTGCAGGAGGTCTTTTTTCATATCCTAGTGGCGCCTGGAACACCAGCATGACAGAACTGTTCATTCCCCTGGAAAGGGGGCTGAAGCCAGGGAGCCAAGTTGTCTTGCTCAGCGGATCCCACCCCCACAGAGCCCAACAAGCTAAGATCCACTGGCTTGATATCCTCACTGCCAGCACAGCAGTCTGAAGTCACCTGGGAAGCTGGAGCTTGGTCGGGGGAGGGGCATCTGCCATTACTGAGGTTTGAGTAGGCCGTTTTCTCCTCAGTGTAACCAAAGCTGCTGGGAAGTTCAAACTGGGTGTGGAACCCATCTCAGGGCTACAAAGCCTCTATAGCCAGTCTGTCTCTCTGGGCAGGGCATCTCTGAAAGAAAGGCAGCAGCCCCATTCAGGAGATTATAGATAAAACTCCCATCTCCCTGAGACAGAGTACCTGGGGGAAGGGGCAGCTGTGGGTGCAACTTCAGCAGACTTAAATGTTCCTGCCTGCCAGCTCTGAAGATAGCAGCAGATCTCCCAGCACAGCACGTGAGCTCTGCTAAGGGACAGACTGCCTCCTCAAGTGGGTCCCTGACCCCCATGCCTCCTGACAGGGAGACACCTCTCAGCAGGGGTTGACAGACACTTCATACAGGAAAAATCCAGCTGGCATCTAGCAGGTGCCCCTTGGGGATGAAGCTTCCAGAGGAAGGAGCAGGCACAAATCATTGCTGTTCTGCAGTCTCCAATGGTGATACCCAGGCAAACGGGGTCTGGAGTGGACCCCCATCAAACTCCAGTAGACCTGCAGAAGAGGGCCCTGACTGTTAGAAGGAAAATTAACAAACAGAAAGCAATAGCATCAATGTCAACAAAAAGGACAGCCATACAAAAACTCCATCCGAAGGTCACCAATGGCAAAGACCAAAGGTAGATAAATCTATGAAGATGAGGAAAAACCAGTACAAAAAGGCTGAACATTCCAAAAAGCAGAACACCCCTTCTCCTCCAAGGGATCACAACTCCTTGCCACCAAGGGAACAAAACTGGATGGAGAATGAGTTTGACGAGTTGACAGAAGTAGGTTTCAGAAGGTGGGTAATAAGAAACTCCCATTAGCTGAAGGAGCATGTTCTAACCCAATGCATGGAAGCTAAAAACCTTCAAAAAAAGTTGGAGGAATTGCTAACTAGAATAACCAGTTTAGAGAAGAATGTAAATGAGCTGATGAAAGTGAAAAACATAGCATGAGAACTTCATGAAGCACACACAAGTATCAGTAGCCGAATCAATCAAGCAGAAGAAAGGATATCAGAGATTGAAGATCAACTTAATGAAATAAAGCATGAAAATAAGATTAGAGAAAAAAAAAAAGGAAAGGAACAAAAAAAGCCTCCAAGAAATATGGGACTATATGAAAAGACCAAACCTACGTTTGATTGGTGTACCTGAAAGTGATGGGGAGAATGGAACCAAGTTGGAAAACACTCTGCAGGATATTATCCAGGAGAACTTCCCCAACCTAGCAAGACAGGCCAACATTCAAATTCAGGAAATACAGAGAACACCAAGATACTCCTTGAGAAGAGCAATCCCAAGACACATAATTATCAGATTCACCAAGGTTGAAATGAAGGAAAAAATGTTAAGTGCAGCCAGAGAGAAAGGTCGGGTTACCCACAAAGGGAAGCCCATCAAACTAACAGTGGATCTCTGTGCAGAAACCTCACAAGCCAGAAGAGAGTGGGGGCCAATATTCAATATTCTTAAAGAAAACGATTTCCAACCCAGAATTTCATATCCAGCCAAACTAAGCTTCATAAGCGAAGGAGAAATAAAATCCTTTACAGACCAGCAAATGCTGAGGGATTTTGTCACCACCGGGCCTGCCTTACAAGAGCTCCTGAAGGAAGCACTAAACGTGGAAAGGAACAACTGTACCAGCCACTGCAAAACCATACCAAAATGTAAAGACCATCAACACTGTGAAGAAACTGCATCAACTAACGGGCAAAATAACCAGCTACCATCATAATGACAGGATCAAATTCACACATATCAATACTAACCTTAAATGTAAATGGGCTAAAGGCCCCAGTTAAAAGACACAGACTGGCAAATTGTATAGAGTCAAGACCCCATCTGTGTGCTGTATTTAGGAGACCCATCTCACGTGCAAAGACACACATAGGCTCAAAATAAAGGGATGGAGAAATAATTACCAAGCAAATAGAAAGCAAAAATAAGCAGAGGTTGCAATCCTAGTTTCTGATAAAACAGACTTTAAACCAACAAAGATCAAAAAAGACAAAGAAGGGCATTATATAATGATAAAGAGAACAATGCAACAAGAAGAGCTAACTATCCTAAATATATATGCACCCAATACATATGTACCCAGATTCATAAAGCAAGTTCTTAGAGACCTACAAATATTAGACAGATCAATGAGACAGAAAATTAACAAGGATATTCAGGACTTGAACTCAGCTATGGACCAAGAAGACCTAATAGACATCTACGGAACTCTCCACTCCAAATCAACAGAATATACATTATTCTCAGCACCACATAGCACTTATTCTAAAACAGTCCACATAATTGGAAGTAAAACACTCCTCAGCAAATGCACAAGAATGGAAACCATAACAAACAGCCTCTCAGACCACAGTGCAAACAAATTAGAACTCAGGATTAAGAAACTCACTCAAACTGCATAACTACATGGAAGCTGAAAAACCTGCTCCTGAATTCTACTGGGTAAATAAAAAAATTAAGGCAGAAATAAATAAGTTATTTGAAACAAATGAGAACAAAGACACAATGTACCAGAATCTCTGGGATACAACTAAAGCAGTGTTAAGAGGGAAATTTATAGCACTAAATGCCCACAGGAGAAAGTAGGGAATATCTAAAATCGACACCCTAACATCAGAATTAAAAAAAAAAAAAAAAAAAAAAACTAGAGAAGCAAGAGCAAACAAATTCAAAAGCTAGAAGACAAGAAATAACTAAGATCAGAGCAGAACTGAAGGAGCTAGAGATATGAAAAACCCTTCAAAAAAATCAATGCATCCAGGAGCTGATTTTTTCAAAAGATCAACAAAATACATAGGCCACTAGCCAGACTAATAAAGAAGAAAAGAGAGAAGAGTCAAATAGATGCAATAAAAAAATGATAAAGGGGATATATCATCACTAATCCCACAGAATACAAACTACCATCAGAGAATACTATAAACTCTTCTATGCAAATAAACTAGAAAATCTAGAAGAAATGGATAAATTCCTGGACACATACACCCTCCCAAGACTAAACTAGGAAGAAGTCGAACCCCTGAATAGGTCAATAACAAGTTCTGAAATTGAGGCAGTAATTAATAACCTACCAACAAAAAACGCTGCAGGACCAGACTGATTCACAGGAGAATTCTACCAGAGGCACAAAGAGGAGCTGGTATCATTCTTTCTGAAACTATTCCAAACAATAGAAAAAGAGGGACTCCTCCCAAACTCTTTTTTTATGAGGCCAGCATTACCCTGATACCAAAACCTGGCAGAGACACAATAAAAAAAGAAAATATCAGGCCAATATCCCTGATGAACACTGATACAAAAATCCTCAATAAAATACTGGCAAACCGAATCCAGCAACACATTAAAAAACTTATCCACCATCACCTGAGGTCAGGAGTTTGAGACCAGCCTGAACAATATGGTGAAACTCTGTCTCTACTAAAAATTACAAAATTAGCCAGGCATGGTGGTGGGTGCCTTGTAGGCCCAGCTACTCAGGAGCTGAGACAGAAGAATTGCTTGAACCTGAGAGGTGGAAGTTGCAGTGAGCTGAGATGGTGCCACTGCACTGCAGCTTGGGTGACAGAGCGAGACCTGGTCTCAAAAAAAAAAAAAAAAAAAAAAATAGCATAAAATAAAAGAGAAAGAAAATAAAAGAAAAAGAAAAAAACAGCTTATCCATCACCATCAAGTCAGCTTCATCTCTGGGATGCAAGGCTGGTTCAACATTCATGAATCAATAAATATAATCCATCACATAACAGAACCAATGACAAAAACCATATGATTATCTCAATAGATGCAGAAAAGGCCTTCAGTAAAATTCAACACCTCCTCATGCTAAAAACACTCAATAAACTAGGTATTGATGGAATGTATCTCAAAATATTAAGAGCTATTTATGACAAACCCACAGTCAATATCATACTGAATGGGCAAAAACTGGAAGCATTCCCTTTGAAAACCAGCACAAGACAAAAATGCCTTCTCTCACTATGCCTATTCAACACAGTATTGGAAGTTCTGGCCAGGGCAATCAGACAAGAGAAAGAAATAAAGGGTATTCAAATAGGAAAAGAGGAAATCAAATTGTCTCTGTTTGCAGATAACATGATTGTATATTTAGAAAACTCCATTGTCTCAGTCCAAAATCTCCTTAAACTGATAAGCAACTTCAGCAAAGTCTCAGGATACAAAATCAATGTGCAAAAATCACAAGCATTCCTATACACCAATAATAGACAAACAGAGAGTCAAATCATGAGCGAACTCCCACTCACAATTGCCACTAAGAGAATAAAATACCTAGTAATACAACTTACAAGGGATGTGAAGGACCTCTTCAAGGAGAACTACAAACCACTGCTTAAGGAAATAAAAGAGGATGCAAACAAATGGAAGAATATTTCATGCCCATGGATAGGAAGAATCAATATTGTGAAAATGGCCACACTGCCCAAAGTTATTTATAGATTCAATGCCATTCCCATCAAGCTACCAGTGACTTTCTTCACAGAATTGGGAAAAAAACTACTTTAGAGTCCATATGGAATCAAAAAAGAGCCCACATTGCCAAGACAATCCTAAGCAAAAAGAACAAAGCTGGAGGCATCATGCTACCTGACTTCAAACTATACGACAAGGTTACAGTAACCAAAACAGCATGGTACTGGTACCAACACAGATATATAGACCAATGGAACAGAACAGAGGACTCAGAAATAACACCACACATCTACAACTATCTGATCTTTGACAAACCTGACAAAAACAACAATGGGGAAAGGATTCCCTATTTAATAAATGGTGCTGGGAAAACTAGCCAGGCATATGCAGAAAACTGAAACTGAACCCCTTCCTTACACAAAAATTAACTCAAGATGGATTAAAGACTTAAACATAAGACCTAAAACCATAAAAACCCTAAAAGAAAACCTAGGCAATGCCATTCAGGACATAGGCATGGGCAAAGACTTCATGACTAAAACACCAAAAGCAATGGCAACAAAAGCCAAAATTGACAAATGGGATCAAATTAAACTAAAGAGCTTCTGCACAGCAAAGGAAACTATCATCAGAGTGAATAGGCAACCTACAGAATGGGAGAAAAATTTTGCAATCTATCCATCTGACAAAGGGCCAATATCCAGAATCTACAAGGAACTTAGACAAAATTCACAAGAAAGAAACGAACAACCCCATCAAAAAGTGGGCAAAGAATATGAACAGATACTTCTCAAAAGAAGACATTTATGCGGCCAACAAACATATTTTAAAAAGCTCATCATCACTGGTCATTAGAGAAATGCAAACCAAAATGACAATGAGATACCATCTCATGCCAGTTAGGATGGCAATCATTAAAAAGTCAGGAAGCAACAGATGCTGGGGAGAATGTGGAGAAATAGGAACACTTTTTACCTGTTAGTGGAAGTGTAACGAGCTCTGGCCTGGGGGCAGCAGCCAAGTGAACTCCGGACCGGCAGGGGCTGAAAGCAGTGGAGAAGCTGCAGGAAACAGCAACAGTGCCTAGGAGATGAATAAGGAGGTGCTATGGAACCTCGTGCCAAAGGAATGCTGCACTGTGGAGGATGAAGGGTGGATCACATGCCAGTTAATATCTTGTGGAACTGGTGTTTCAAAGAAAGTACATTGGGAAACACCTACAAACTCACATATCAGGGCCTTTACGAAAGTGAGGTAGGATATAAAAATTTCTTTCTTCTGCTTGGTGTTAGAAACTCAAGTTCAAAGTACGGACATAATATTTCCTGCTCCCTCTTCTCATTCTCTCTTTTTCCCCCTAGTTTCCTCCTTCAGGCAAAAAGAAGTAATTAGTTCATCTTTGCGAATTATAAAGCCAGTGAGATTTTCAGCATCTGGATACGACACATTTCTGATGTAAATCTGGGACTGTCCTCCTATTGTCCTCAGCACAAGGTTCTGGCTTGAGACATTCGCTTGAAGACCTCTTCTTCTCTGCATCAAACACAAAGGCTGTGGCCTCAGTCCTGACTCCTCATGTATTCAATGAATGCTCTTTGCTTTAAAACAACCATCTTATCATGGCCTACTCTCCTTCCATTCTTATCCCACTAGCCCCAGATCTTAACCTTGGCTCTGCCTCCCAGCAATAAAAACACACCACTTCCTCTCCTAGATGACTCTGCTATCAAAACTCCGTCTTCCTCCAACAAGCAGGATACTAGTTGCCCATGAACTAAACTCACAGGATCCCCACATGAGCAGCCCCCACAACACATGCCAGTTGTAGGAGCCCATGCTGGGACTGGGATTGGGCCAGAACCCCCCAACCCAACCCCTCTTGAGAGAACGCCTTTCCAGAAAGCTGGAACTGAGCCCATCGTGCACTGGCAACACGTGGATTTCTCAAATGTTCTCTACTGTGCCGTGTACAAAAAGAGATGGTTCACTTCAAACCAATACTGACCCACTCATTAATTTGTCCAGCAGATACTTATAGCACACTTTCTGGGGTCAGGCCCTGGGCATAGAGCAGTGAATAAAGGGGTGAACCCTGCCCACAGGGAGTGCACAATGCCGTGAGCCAAGGCTGACTGCAGTAGTCCATCTGGTGACAAATTTTTTGATAAAGAAGGCTAACATCAAATATGTAAATGAAGCATCATGGTTATAATTAATTACAAATAACCTCTACTGAGAAAAAGGTACAGCTTGTTTTAGTTGACAGTCCTAAGTTCAAAGGCTGCCCACCGCGTCACATAGAGTAATAATCAGGTTATTTACAAAAAATAGACATAGTCATCCCTCATTCAAAAAAACTGCTACAAACAGAAATAAGTCTTTACAATATATTTTCAAGTAATAAAAAATGAAAGAAAATCACCATATCTAAACCATTATGGTAATAATTGACTTAAGCAAAAAGCATTAACTGAAACTAAATCAAAATGAATGGGTAAAAGTTCAATGAGGAGAAGGATGTTTACATAATCTCAAAATACTTTTACCAATTAATTATATTTTTAACTTTATTTTTTATTGAGGTAATATAATACTTATGAAATTTACCAGCTTTACCATTTTAAGTGTACAGTTCAGTGGTAATAAATACATTTATATTCTTTTTTTTTCTCTTCATCCACCCCCACCTCTCCACCCTCCCCCGCCTTGGATAACTACCAATCTACTCTCTATCTTCATGAGATCCACTTTTTAAGCTCCTACATATGAGTGAGAACATACGACATTTGTCTTTTTGTGCTTGGCTTATTTCACTTAACATAATGACCTCCAGTTTCATTAATGTTGCTGCAAATGACAGGATTCCATTCTTTTTATTACTGAGCAATATTCCACTGTGTATATGCCACATTTTCCTTATCTATTTGTCTGTTGGTAGGCACTTAGGTTGATTTCGTATTTTGGCTATTGTGAACAGTGCTCCAATGAACATGAGAGCATGGCTGTCTTTTCCATAGATTAATTTCCTTTCTGTTGGGAATATATCCAACAGTGGGATTGCGGGATCATATGGTAGCTCTATTTTTAGTTTTTGGAGGAACCTCCAAACTGTTCTCCATAGTGGCCGCATTAATTTACATTCCCACTAACAGTATACGAGGGCTCCTTTTCCTCTATATCCTCTCCAGCATCTGCTATTGTCTGTCTTTTTGATAAAAACCATTTTAACTGGGATGATATCTCATTAGCTCATCGTGGTTTTGATTTGCATTTCTAAGATCGGTAGTGATGTTGAGCAATTTTTAATATACCTGTTGGCCATTCGTATGTCTTCTGTTGAGAAATGTTCAGATCTTCTGCTCATTTTTTAATCGGATTATTATTGTTGTTATTTTTGAGTTGTTTGAGCTCTTTATATATTCTGCTTATTTATTCCTTTTCAGATAGATAGTTTGCAAATATTTTCTCCCATTCTGTAGGTTGTCTCTTCACTTTGTTGATTACTGTGCAGTAGCTTTTCAGATTGGTGTCATCCCATTTGTCTATTTTTGTTTTGATTACCTGTGCTTTTAAGGTCTTACACAAAAAATCTGTCCAGACTAATGTCCTGGAGCATTCCCCTGACATTTTCTTTCAATGTTTTCATATAATCAGATCTTATATTTATGTCTTTAATCCATTTTGATCTGATATTTGTATATGGTGAGAGATGTGGGTCTAGTTTCATTCTTCTGGATATAGTTATCCAGTTTTCCCAGCACCATTTACTGTCCTTTCTCCATTGTATTTTCTTGGTGTCTTTGTTAAAGATGAGTTGGCTGTAAATGTGTGAATTTATATCTTGGATCTTTATGCTGTTCCATTGGTCTATGTGTCTGCTTGTATGGCAGCACCATGCCATACATATAATTTTTGTTCTTGTTTCTGTTAATGTATCACGTTGATTGATTTGCATATGTTGAACCATTCTTCATCCCTGGGATAAATCCCACTTGATGAGTAATGATATTTTTAATGCATTGTTAAATTTGGTTTGCCAGTATTCTGTTCAGGATTTTTGACTTTATAGTATATTTTGAAGTCAGGTAGCATGATGCCTCCAGCTTCGTTCTTTTAGCTCAGGATTGCTTTGAGTATTGGGAGTCTTTTTTGGCTACACATAAATTTTAGAATGCTTTTGTTGTTTCTGAAAAAAATATCACTGATATTTTCATAGGGATTGCATTACATCTATAAAGTGCTTTGAGTAGTATTGTCATTTTAAAAATATTAATTCTTCCCATTTGTAAGCATGTAATATCTTTTCATTTCTTGTGTCTTCTTCAATTTCTTTTATCTGCATTTTATAGTTTTCCTTGCATTGACCTTTCATTTTTTAGTTTGATTAATTTCTAGGTATTTTGCATTTTTTAAGTTACCATAAATGAGATTACTTTGTTGATTTCTTTTTCAGATTGTTGGTATATACAAATGCTACTGATTTCATATGGTGATTTTACATTCTACAATTTTACGGAATTTATTTGTCGGTTCTAACAGTTTTTTGGTGGTGTCTTTAGGTTTTTCTGGGCATAAAATCATGTAGTCTGTGAATAACACTAATTTGACTTCTTCCTTTCCAATTAGGATGCACTTTATTTTTTTCTCTTGACTAACTCTTTGGCCAGAAATTCCAGCATCATGTTGAATAAAAGTTGTGAAAGCGGGTATCTTTGTCCTCTCGCAGACCTTCAGTTTTTTCCCATTCAGTATGATGTTAACTGTGGGTTTGTCATATATGGCCTTTATTATTTTGAGGTATGCTCCTTCTGTGCCCATTTTGATGAGAGTTTTATCATAAAGGTATGTCGAATTTTATCAAATGATTTTTAGGCATCTATTGAAATAATCATATGATTTTTGTTCTTGTTTCTGTTAATGTATCACGTTGATTGATTTGCGTATGTTGAACCATTCTTGCATCCCTGGGATACATCCCACTTTATTATGGGTAATGATATTTTTAATGTGTTGTTGAATCTGGTTTGCTAGTATTCTGTTCAGGATTTTTGCATCTATATTTATTAGTAATGTTGGCCTACACTTTTCCTTTTTTATTGTGCTCCTGTCTTGTTTTCATATCAGGGTAATGCTGGCCTCATGGAATGAGTTTGGATGTATTTTTTCATCTTCAATTTTTTGAATAATTTGAGGAGGAATGATATTAGTTATTCTTTAAATTTTTGGTAGAATTTAGTAGTGAAGTCATCTGATCCAGGGCTCTTCTTTGATGAGATACTGTGTTATGGCTTTGATCTCATTACTCATTATCGGTTTTACCATTTAATTATTTTTTAAAAATAGTGACTTTAGAGTGGGGAAAAGGGATCAAAATTAACATCACCAATATTGGAAGTAACCACCTTCATGTGCCTCTTGATACTAAGAAGAATACACAACATGGCTTACGAAATAATCCTGCCCAAACTTGCATTATCTGAGACATCAGACAAACCCAGACTGAGAGGATGCCCTAGAACATAACTGGCCTGTAATGTTAATGATATAAAAGACAAAGGGCCAAGGGTCTTCTCCAGATGACAGAAGGCTAAAGAAACATGATTATAAAATGCAATGTGTGCAGCAGGACCAGACCCTGGACCAGAAGCTAAATAGCTATGAAAGACATTTCTGGAAACTAGAAAATTGAAATAAGAATTGTGATTTTGATCATCACACTGCATCAAGGTTAAAGTTCCTGAATTTGGTAACTATACTGTGGTTATGATAGAAAATGTTCTTGTTCTTAGAAAATACACACTGAAGAATCACAAAGTAAATGATAGAATATATGCAATTGACACTAAAAAGGGGTAGAAAACATTTGATATATAAAGGGAGAAAGAAAAAAATGGCAAAATATTAACAATGGTGAATCTATATGAAAAGTGTATAAGAGTTCTTTATTCATTCTTGCAACTTGTCTACAAGCAAAATTATTTCAAAATTAAAAAGGGGAAAAATAAAATATTATATGTCAAGACACTACAGAATTGAAAAATAAAATTCAGTATTTTTTCTTTCTATTCCAAGTCTCAGTTTCTTCATAAGCACAATGGGAAAATAATAATACCCCTCTCATAGGCTGCTAAGGAACATTAAATAAAATGTGAAAACATCAATTACAGAACCTCACACATAATAATGGGCATTCAATGAATGCAAGTTCACTCTAAAATGTTGAGTAATTATCCCCAAAAAATAGATACAGGAAAACTGGTGGAGTACATGCTCCTTACCTTTTGTTTCTAAAAATAAATAGTATTGTGCACTGAAACTGTGCTAACTGAAGTGAGTTATATACCTATTTGCTTTCCCTTGGTCAAGATGTTTTCTAACTTTGTTCAATTTTATTCTATGTGCAAATATGTTTCTGTACCTCATATTGACTCTACAAAGTTTTCAGTATGTGAGCAGCCTCCGAATTAAAATTTTTTTAAAAACAGATTCATGTGCTGGGCTTGACACTTAATAATATCTGAATGAAAGCAGCAGCAGCAACCTAAACACCAGCGTCCTCACTAGATTTCGGTACCAATGTCTGGATAACATTTTTCACCTGGAAGGATTGAGAAAATTAAATGGAAAATGAGACATAATTTTTTCAAATTTGAAGGGGATCAAGTTCAACAAACACTAGCATTAACATGAGCCAACACAGGCAGAAGGAGTAAATGGGAATTAAAATTACCTTAGAGATTTTTGAATCCAGTGCTCTGAGAGTAACAACCATTTGCCTTGTATGTGTGAGGCACAGTGGATGCCCATCCTATAAGTTACATGTTATTAATATTCCCATTTTCTAGATGAGGAAAGTAACGTCAAAGAGTTACGTATTTGCTCAAATCGCTGTTCACTTAAATGGAGATCTCCTGGATCCTAGGAGAGTTTTCCTTTCTGGCCTCCAGATGAAGCCAGTAAAGGCAACATTCTGTTTGCCTCTGAGCTCACACAGTCCCATCTCCTCCCACTGTGTCCCCTGCCCCTCCTATGATGCTTTTTTATGCATATACTTCTGCTCCAAGGGAAAAGCAGAGGTTAGGAAGAATTATGGATCTATCCAATCCAGGTTGCTTTATTTACCCCCAGCAGCATCTCTAGGTTTTCCTGGAGGCAAGGACCCAAGGTAGTAAAAACAAGACTACAAAGAAATTAGGAAATTCGAGTTTAGCCCCAGCTGGTCCACCATCAGGGTTGCTTAATTCCTTTGACTTTGTTCCCACTGAAGCGTTGAGAAATTAAGTCCTATCATTAAGTCCTCCAGCTCAGCACTCCTGAGAGGTACACACTGGGGATCAATCATACTAAGGATCCCCCAAATGCATGGTTCTGAGAAACCCTCTGAGAGGTGAGAAATCAAAAAGAGAATGGTCCTGGACCACGTGATCATGAGACAGACTAGAACGCCAGAGTCCAGCACCAGGCCCCTGAAGATTTCTCAGTTATCTGGGTGGCATTATCAGTTCTCATGAGATGTGGGGCTCTCAGCAGTGGACAGCGAGGGCTGGGGGTAAAACAGATGGAGAATAGAAAATTAGCCCATGGAAAATACTGAGTTGAATGTTTTGTCTTTTTTTAACATTCACCTTTTACCTATTTTTAGAGCTTAAAAAAAACTTCAAAAACATTCAGGTGGATAAAGAACATGGTAGACACACATCTGTCTCCCTGAACAACACAACCCGCATAGCATGTTGCAGGTGTGCAAGAGCTTGATTAGATGTGGGCACACACGGTACTCCCAACAGGTAGAAAGACAGCTCAGGTTAGAAGATCATGCTCCTGGCCACCCAGCTAGCAAGCCAAAGCCCGTTTTCTGAGTCTATGTCTACTGCTTTCTCCACTCTTCCATACTCCTTGGTTCTCTTCAAAGTACTTTTAACAAAGTCAAACTCAGTATCATTCCTACATAATTTGTCCCCAAGGTTGCCTTCATGTTAAATCAAGACATACCTTAGGTTGCGGTTTAAACACAGCAAGATGCTGCGGGGCTGCACACAGGCACACCACTCCCTCCCACCCCAGGGAGGGTGGCAGGATCTGCTGAGAAACCTTGTCTCCCCTCCCTCCCATGACACCTTACATGGAAAACCTGATACTCCTGTTCATTTAAATCCCCTGTGGCATCAAAGATTTTTTTTTTTTTTTTTTTTTTTACTGACAATGATTGCCCTTTCCATGATAAAGTAGCAGCCAGGAGGGAGGCAGTCCCATGTGTGTGCTCCTCGTGACTAATTAGCCGCTAGCAGAAGAGAGCAGCCCCACACAAGTGACTGATTTCCATGTGCTCCTCAAATGTGATTGAATGCAGAAGCGCATCTTTGAAATATCCATCTTGTTGTCAAAATGGTAATCATGACACAGGGCTGCTTTATTACACAGAACCAGAGTCAGACAGTTACAGACGCAGCCAATGATGGGCTCTACAGATGCTCTCTAAAAATAAAAAGTAAAAGTCCACCTGCCAGCCCCACTTAGAGCCTGTTTCTAAATGTTCCTACAGTCTTCTCAAGACAAGTGGAATAAACTTTCTGAAGTAGTTACGCGACTCTGATTCTCAAACTCAGTTCCCAAATTCCAGATCCAGTGGTAAATTTGACAGTCATTTTCCTGACATAACACCACCTCTATCACCAACTCAAAACATCAGGGAGTAAATGTTTAGAAGTTTTAGTTAAACAGAACTTAGTATTTCCCAATAGATGGAGAAAAGTCAGCTTGGTTCAACAGGCCAGTGTCAGTGGAAGTCAACTAAGCAGCTACTGTGCAGCAACTTTTGCCCATCACATTCATGCCCTTTCCTCAGGGCTCCCTTAGCCCTGGAAAACCACAGCTGCCCAGTGAACTGCAATGACCTAGCTGAAGGTCAGTACCTTAGCAGGAAGGACCTGAGGGTGGAGAGCAGTGTGGCATGCACTGGGCACGTGCCTCACACAGAAGGTGCCTCAAGCATGCGAGTGAGGAGGTTGGCAGGGTCACTCACAGCAGTGGTTCAGGCAGAGCACATTACCACTCATCCAGCAATGGGGTTTTATCCAAAGGAAGAGGCACTCCTTAATTACCTGCCCAGCTCCAGAATTACAAAGCCTCCAGGGGAATATAGAAGCTCACGGTCAGCCCAAAATTGAAAGGAATACAAATGAAAAAGCAAGAAAGGGGAATGACCAAGGAGGTAGTTGGTGATGTTGTACTAGGAATGGAGACAGATGAGCCTGGAGTTTGGCCTGTAATCAACGTGCTGCATTTTACATAAGAGAAAGCTGCTCTTATGCAAAGAGCTATGAGCTATGAAAATGAGCTAGGTCCTAAGTGGTAGCCGATCTCTAAGAGACTCCCCATGATCCCCACCTCCTGGTATTCAAAATCTTATGCAGCCCCTCCCACAATCAAGCATGGCAGAAGTGATCTCGTGCCACAGATTATAAAGACATGCCCCGCAGCTTCCGTCTTGGGCACACCTTTGCTTGTCTGATGCTCTGTCTGGAACCACCTGCTCTGGGAGAGGCCATGTTGTGAGTAGCCCCATGGAAAGATCCACAGGGTAAAAACAGAAGCCTCCGACCACAGCCACGTGAATGCATCCTCCAGCCCCAACCAATGTCCAGAGACTGCAGTGGCACCTGACAGCTAGCCTGCAGCCTCACAAGGGACCCAGAGCTAAAGCCATGCAGCCAAGCGACCTCTGGATTCCCGACCCTCAGAGTCTGAGTGAGATAACACATGCATGTTGTCTCCTGCCGAGTTTCAGGATAATCGTTGCACAGCGATAGGTAACCAACACAGCTGACAAGGAAGTGACAACTCTGCCAGTGAAAACAACCCAGCAGAGTGTGGCTGAGTCAGCAGTGTGGAGGAGATGCTTGCAGTTAATCTTCAAAAGTTTTCATTGAACAGGGGTGGAGGGAACAGCGTTAGAGATGCCTCCCTATTAGTCTGCTGGGGCTGCCATAGCAAAGTACCAAAAGCTGTGAGGCTTAAACCACAGAAATGTACTTGCTCCCAGTTCTGGCGGCTGGAAGTCTGAGATCGTGGTGCTGCACAGCCCTCCTTCTGAGAGGAGGCTGAGAGGGAAGGACATGCTCCAGGCCTCTCCTGGGCTTGTAGATGGTGTGTTCTTCCTGTGTGTTTACATCATCTTCCGTATGTGCATATCTGTGTCCAAATGTTCCCTTGTAAGAACAACAGTCCTGTTGGATTGAGGCCCAACTTAATGACCTCATTTTAACTTGATTACCTCTGTAAAGATCCTGTCTCTGTGTAAGGTCACATTCTAGGTACTTGGGGGTAGGGCTTCAACACAGGAATTTTGCGGAACACAATTCATCTCCTAACACGTCCTCATTCTGTAACCTCCAAAGCACCTGCCTCATTACTACGTGAGAAACAGGAGTCCCAGTTAGCAGGCAGCATTTCTTAGGAAGAGAACTCACATCCAGTGTTGTTTTTTTTTTTTCACATGGAGTTTCATTCTTGTTGCCCCGGCTAGAGTGCAGTGGTGTGATCTCGGCCCACTGTAACCTCCACCTCCCGGGTTCAAGCAATTCTCCTGCTCAGCCTACCAAGTAGCTGGAATTGCAGACATGCACCACGATGTCCAGCTAATTTTTGTATTTTTAGTAGAGATAGGGTTTCACTATGTTGGCTGGGCTGATCTTGAACTCCTGACGTCATGTGATCCACCCACCTTGGTCTCCCAAATTGCTGGGATTACAGGCATGAGCCACTGTGCCCAGTCGAGAACCTCCATTCAGTGTTCTAAATCCACAGCTCAAAGCCACCATGCTCAAAAAGGGCCTGCACAGGTGTTCTTTGTGACTTTGCCCAGTAAGAGGGAAAAACAGTAAAAATGAAGACAGTCTTTCTATTGTAATTTCTCCAGAGTTGCTTTTTAAACTAATGCCCTGTCAGCCACATAGGGGTGACATTCAAAACTGAAGTCAGTACTAGAGAGTGATCTATATGTATATGAAGCCGTTTTCCTGTTGTTGGTTAAAATGAAATCTGTAATACTCTTTCTTGTATCATTATTGCTCTTCTAAATGTGTACCCAGAGGCTATTCTGTGATGGCCACCTACAAAATTTAGAACAAATGTGTTTCTGTAGCTGTCACAATTATTCAAATGTAAGAGAAATGTACACTTTCCTGAAAGATTAAATTTGAAGTAGTTTTGTTTTAGTATTCAAAATTCACCTTTGAATGACAATAAAAGATACAAGTCTTTCCTTTCCCTAATGTCTAAGAGAACTATGAAACTCTTTAATGTCTGTCGTGATTAACTTTCTCTGCAGGTTGCCGGGATACCCTGCGAGTGTGCGCTTTACTGCCAGTGGTAAATGACCGTGTCCACCAATACTTGAGATTTAATATGCAGAGCTAGAGATGGAATAAGAAAGACGACGCCTCTGTCATTTTTCTGCATCCTTCCCACTGATGTGACTGGCAATGTGGGACTGGAATTAGAGGACAGTGAGATTAATTTCAAGCACTTTTAAGGAGCATGTAAAAACTGTTTCTTTATAAGAGGATATGATTGTTAACATAAATCTCAGAATAAATGATGTAGACCCTTCAAAAATCACAAGATTTGAAGTAACAAGTAAAACTCTAGTACGAATCAGAAAACACGCACTAGCAAAAAAAAAAAAAAAAAATGACTTATTGTAAACATAACTTATCCTAGCTAGGTTTCCAAAACCTAGACTAGAACTTAGGAAGAAGTGAGAATTAAGTCCCTTCTGGTTCTGGTACCTCTTGGATGCTGAAACCTCCCTCCAACACACCTGAGCCCTGCCTCCATCCTCTGTAAGAGAGACATTTAAATTTTGTGTAAAAGGCATGTGTTGAGAACTAGAAATAAAACAATAAATGGCCATCTATCATTAAAGAAATTATAAATCACAAAGATAAACATAAATTCAAACAAATTTAATAAATATTAAGTCAAATCTTGTTCTAGTCATTGGAATACATGGGAGAACAAAATGAAGATCTCATGAAGCTCATAAATGAATGTAATGCAGAATGAGCAGTGGCAAAGGCTCCAGAAGACCAGAGAATGGGCCCTGAAATGAGACTGGGAGCTGGAGATAGCCAGGCCATTTCTTCCTTTAACACATTGTACTGTGCCAGAGTGCCTCATATATGTCCGAAATTCTGCCAAGTACCAGTGATATAATGAAGCGTGAGAAAGGCCCTGTTTCTGCCTTCTGGAATTTAAATTCTAGTTGGGAATACAGACAATTCAACAAGCAATTTAAACGCAGTACAATCACAATTAACTTTAGTTCTCATGTAAGAAGTCATGATTATGATAATTAAATTACAGGACAAAGTGCCTAGCACAGAGTAAGCACTCAAAAAATGCTTGGTATTTTTACAAACCAAACAGTTTACTTGCATGCAGAGAGAAGTTATAAACAATAGTACATTGTAACGATTCCAGGAGCAAAGAAAGTTAACACAGGAAGTTTTGATGGATCATACAACCTTGAATTAAGTGCAAGGTCTTTGTTCCCCATCTCTGTGGACTCCTATTTGTCCAGCCCAGACTAATTTTTCTCTCCTAATTTCACTGTCTAGGAGAGCTCATTAAGAGATTTACCTGATCAGACTAAATGTTTCTTTCCTTAATCCATCTCATTACACTTCCAACACCCCTGGTACTGGCCTAAACATTTGAATTTCATAGCTCCATTAATGCAAATAGAATCTCATCAAGGTCTAAAGATTCCTAGGAGAGCAGGCATTGAATGTCTTCATTTGAATGCATAAGGTAGCAGCATCCCCTTGCATATTCCCCTTGTTTACAATGATTCCTTTGGTCAGAGGTGAGATCATCAGTGCTATACAAAGCGAATGAATATATTTCAGATTCTCTAAGTGCCTGAATGAACCCAGATCCCCTTATTCAATTTCAGACACATTCAATAAAGTGTTCGTGATCAGATGAAGTAGGATTGAGCAGCGACCTGTACAGAATTATTAACATTCAAAAGCAATTGATACTTATGACAAAATGAAGAACCATGAAAGACAAAAAAATAATAATAATAATAAAGGAGAGGTCACTGTCAAAGTATGCAACCAGTAAAAAACCGCTGCTGCTCTCTCAGAGGACCTGCACGATCTCGGCTAACTGCAACCACCACCTCCTGGCTTCAAGAAATTCTCCTGCCTCAGCCTCCCAAGTAGCTGGAAAGAGCAAATGTGAATTTGAATCTTTACCTCAGTTCTACCAGTTAAGAGACCTTGATGAAGTCAATAAACTGTCTTTGCCTACCTTCTCCATCTGAAAACAGGGATAATAATCTTCACCTCAGAGCTGCACTGAGGACTCAGACAACAGCAGAATAGAGGAATTATTTACATAGTACTTGGAAAATAGATAATGTACAAAGAACCAGAGATACAATAGGGATTAATTTCTTCAAAAATCTATGTATACACACTTAAACACTCACACAAACATACAAGGAATCAGGAAAGAGTTCATTTCTTTCTTATTCAAACTAAAATAAGAGGTTTTTCTAAAGGCTAAAAAACACCCAACTCATTATTTGGCTATTATGAGCTTGATATCAGAATTTAAAAAGGATAGTACAAGAGAACATAATTAGAAATCACTCTCATTGAGGAAAGTAAGCAATATTATATAAAAATGCCTAGAAATTATTTTCCACAGGGTACTAAGAATGCATAAAAACACAAAGATATTGCAACCTCAAAAATCAATGTTTTTCTTTTCTTGTTATTTATTTATTTATTTATTTTGAGACAGTGTCACTCCATTGCCCAGGCTGGAGTGCAGTAGCATGATCTCAGCTCACTGCAACCACCACCTCCTGGGTTCAAGAAACTCTCCTGCCTCAGCCTCCCAAGTAGCTGGGATTACAAGCATGCGCCAATATACCCGGCTAATTTTTGTATTTTTAGTAGAGACGGAGTTTCACCATGTGGGCCAGGGTGGTCTTAAACTCCTGATCTTAAGTCATTGGCCCATCTCAGTCTCCCAAAGTTCTGTGATTACAGGCATGAGCAACCACGCCTGGCCAGAAATCAATTTTAATAATTTAAAATAATTATTTTAATAATGAAAATAATAAATCCATTTTCACAGAGCAATGAAAAAATGACCATTTTGAAATAGTAAAATTGAATATTTATGATTAAAAATACACTTAGCAAGCTGGAATAAAAGGGATTTTCATACTCTGATAAACAATAGCTTACAGGAATCCAGAGCAAACATGATAACTAATGCAGAAACAAAACAAGAAACAAAAACATATTACCACCTCCTTTTAACATTGTACTGAAGATCCTAGCCAGTGCAACAAGAAAAATGTCTTTAAAAGTTAAGACAAAAAGAAATAAATAAAAGTCTCTGCTCAAACAATATATTGAAAACAATATATCTCTGGTCAAACAATATACAAGAAAAATGTCTTTAAAAGTTAAGACAAAAAGAAATAAATAAAAGTCTCTGCTCAAACAATATATTGAAAATAGTATGGCATTTCCAATAGCGTCAGTAATGATTCTACTAAAACTTTTTTATTTAAAAAAAAAAAAAAACTGCAAGGAGAGACATCAGCAAGATGGCTGGCTAGAGGTGTGTAATGTTCACCCCTACAACAAATAAAGGACCAGAATAAGCAATAAAAATAAACTACATTTCAACTAGAGTGCCTAAAGAAGACACTGGAACACAGCAAAGGATGACAGAACCCCTGTGAAGCATGGAAACTAGGGTGGCCCCATAAAGAGAGGAGTGATGTTTTCTGCCTCTGCAAAACCATGTTCCCAGCCAGGATCAGCTCAGAGCCAGCAGGGACTTCTCACTGTGGGAGAAAGGTAAGCAAAGGATTCCCAGAAGCCCCCATTAGCACTACAGACTCCTGCAGTCCTTGCTACAGGGGAGTTCACAATTCTCACAGGCCCTGAGTCTAGCCTGGAGTCCACATGGCTGCATTGCTCTAAAGAAGGAACCCACGTGAACCAAGCTGTTTCAGAATAGCACTTCATGAACCAAACTGCTTCAAAACAGCACCATCTTGAGATGGAAGTCACTAAAAGACTGCATTCTGCTCCAGGGTCCATCTGGAGGCAGGATGGGCCCTGCTGTTACTCCACCATGCTCACACAACTGGCTGCTACATCACAAACCTGGCTACTCAAAGCCTAGACCCAGCAGACCAGCCATGTCACTAACACGCAAGCCCAAGTGGACCTTTGCAACCCAAAGAACAGGAAATTCTTCACAGCAGGGTGGCTGCCCCTGTCACCAGCAGAATCACCATATTGTGTATCTCCTTAGGGACTGAGGCCTCCTCAGTGACCTCACTCCCAATACTGTCAACCCTGCAACTGGCAGAATCACTGTGCTTTGTGCTTGCCCTGCAAGGCCTCAGGACCAGCTTACCCAGCAGCACCACAACCAGCCAAGCCTTGCCAATGGCTCCACAAATACTTGCAGCCTAAGCCACTGAGGCGCTCAGAGAGACCGCTGACACTGATTATAGCTGAAGAAATTACATGAAGACTGCAATAATGTACCTACCTAGAATCAAAGCCAAAACAGACTACCCAACCAACATTCTAGGACCCGTCTACTGAAAAAAGGTCTTTCCTTACAAATCTACTCCACAAAATTGGAAGAGTCAATTGTCCCACCAAGATACAAAGATATCAGTATAGGAATATGAGAAACATGACAGGCTGGGCGCGGTGGCTCAAGCCTGTAATCCCAGCACTTTGGGAGGTCGAGACGGGCGGATCACGAGGTCAGGAGATCGAAACCATCCTGGCTAACACGGTGAAATACAAAAAAATTAGCCAGGCGAGGTGGCGGGCGCCTGTAGTCCCAGCTAGTCGGGAAGCTGAGGCAGGAGAATGGTGTGAACCCGGGAGGTGGAGCTTGCAGTGAACTGAGATCCGGCCACTGCACTCCAGCCTGGGGGCAGAGCGAGACTCTGTCTCAAAAAAAAAAAAAAGAAACATGACAAAGCAAAAAAGCATGACCCCTTCAAAGGAAAACAATAATTCTCCAGTAACAGACCCTCTCAGAAGAGGAAATCTGTGAAATGCCTGACAAGAAATGAAAAATAATGATCTTAAGAAAACTCAATGAAATATAATACATATTAAAAGCTCAATAAAATCAGAAAAGTAACTCGTGGCTTTTAATGAGAAATTCGACAAAGATAAATATTATAAAAACTAAACCAAACAAAAATATTGGGGCTGAAGAACTCAATGAGCGGAATTAAAAACTATATTGAGTGTTTCAACAACAGACTAGATCAAGCAAAATAAATAATTTTTGAACTTGAAGTTGCTTGTTGTTTATTTTTTATTACAGAAGGAGTTTCCCTCTTGTCGCCCATGATGTTGTGCAATGGCATGATTTTGGCTCACTGTAACCTCCGCCTCCCGGGTTCAAGTGATTCTCCTGCCTTAGCCTCCAGAGTAGCTCGGATTACAGGCGCCACCACCACACCCACTGATTTTTGTATTTTTAGTAGAGACAGGGTTTCACTGTATTGGCCTCCTGACCTGAGGTGATCTGCCCACCTTGGTCTCCCAAAGTGCTGGGATTACAGGTGTGAGCCACCACACCCGGCTACATCTTTTGAAATAACTTAATCAGACAAGAAATGAGAAAAAAAAGAATAAAGAAAGTCTATGGGACTGATGAGGCACCATAAAGTTAACCAATGTTTGCATTATGGGACTATTAGAAAGAGAAGAAGCAAGGAAAAACTAATATATAACAAACACATAGTAAACATTATACTTATCAGAGAAAAACAGAAAGACAGAAAAACAGAAAAAGACAAGGATGCTCACTATTACCATTTCCACCCAACATAGTACTAGAAGTTCTAGCCTGATGGATCAGGCAAGAGAAAGAAATAGAAGGCCTCCAGATTGAAAAAGAGAAAGTCAAATTGTCTCTCTTTGCAGATGACATGACACAGAAAACCCTAAGGACTACACACACATGCACACAAACTGTTAGTACTAATAAACAAACTCTGTAAAGTTGCAGGATACAAAATAAACATACAAAAATCAATAGTGTTTCTATATGCCAATAGAAAGCTGTTTGAAAAAGACATCAAGAAAGCAAGTCCAGTTACAATAGCTACGAATGATAAAATACTGAGGAATAAATTCAGGTGAGAAGGTAAAAGATCTTCACAACAAAAGCTATAAAATATTGATAAAATAAATTGAGGACACAAATAAATGGAATGATATTTATGTCTGTGGACTGAAAGAATTAACATTGTTTAAATGTTCACATTACACAAAGCAATCGACAGATTGAATGCAATTCATATGAAAATATCAATGGCATTCTTCACAGAAATAGAAGAAGACAATCCTAAAATGTATTTGGAACAACAAACATTCCTGAAAGTCAAAGCAATCTTCAGCAAAAAGAACAAGGCTGGAAGCATCACTCTACCTGACCTCAAAATTTACTACAAAGATGTAGTAAATAAAACAACATGGTATTAGCATAAAAGTAGACACATAGGCCAATGGTACATAATAAAAACCCATAAATAAATCCATGCGCTTATACCCAACTGTTTTTTACAAAGGCACTAAGAACATATATTGAGGAAAAAAAATAGTCTCTTCAATAAAGGGTGCTGGAAAACCTATGTATCCATATGCAAAAAAAAACTAGACACCTATCTCTCACCATATACAAAAATGAATTCAAAATGGATTAAAAATGTAAATGTAAGCCTCAAAATTATAAAATTTCTAAAAGAAAACATAGGGGAGGCCGGGCATGGTGGTTCATGCCTGCAACTCCAGCACTTTGGGAGGCCGAGGCAAGTGGATCCCCTGAGGTCAGGAGTTCAAGACCAGCCTGACCAACATGATGAAACTCCCTCTCTACTAAAACTATGAAAATTAGCCAGGTGTGGTGGCACACGCCTGTAATCCCAGCTACTTGGGAGGCTGAGGCAGGAGAATTGCTTGAACCCTGGAGGTGGAGGTTGCAGTGAGCTGAGATTGTGCCACTGCACTCCAGCCTGGGTGACATAGTGAGACTCCATCTCAAAAAAAAAAAGAAAAGAAAAGAAAAGAAAAAGAAAACATAGGGGAAATGCTTCCTAACATTGGTCTGTGCATGAATCATTTGGATAGGAACTCAAAAGCACGAGCAACAAAAGCAAATACAGACAAATGGATTACATCAAACTAAAATGCTTTTTTACAACAAAGGAAGTAACAAAGTGAAAAGACAACCTACAGTTTAGGAGGAAATATTTGCAAACTGCATCTGACAAGGGATCAATATCCAGAATAATAAGTCACTCAAACAATGCAATAACAAAAAAGCAATAATCCAATTAAAAAATGGGCAAAGGATTGAAATAGATTTTTCTCAACATACAAAGAGGAGGAGACAGAGCAAGAGGACCAAATAGAAGCCTCCACCAATCATCCTCACCACAAGAACACCAAATTTGACAACTATCTACACACACAAAAAGCACCTTCATAAGAACTAAAAACCAGGTAAGCAATCACAGAACCTAGTTTTAACCTCATATCACCAAAAGAGGCACTGAAGAGGGTAGGAAACAGTCCTGTATTGCTGACACCACCCCTCCCTCATCCGCCAACAGCAGCTACATGGTGCATAGAGAGAATCTGTGAAATTGGGGGAGGGAGAGTGCAGCAATTGTATGACATTGCATTGGAATGCAGTGCTGCAAACATCAGGCAAAACACAGCCAACACCCATGGAGGAAGCATTTAGACCAGACTTAGCTAGAAGAGAATCACCCATCCAAGTGGCTGGAAACTGAGTTTCAGCAAGTCTTCCCACTTTGGACTAATGTACTTTGGGATCCTAAATAAACTTGAAAGGCAGTCTAAGGCGAAAGGACTGCAAATCCTAGGCAAGTTCTGGTGCTGTGCTGAACTTGCAACAAGTGCACATGGGGAGCACATGACCTAGTGAAACACCAGCCAGTGCGGCTAAGGGAGTGACTTTCCCCAACCCCAAGCAACACATCTCACAGCTCCTAAAGAGGCTCATTCCTTCTGATTGAGGGGAGGAAAGGAGAAAGGAAAGAATACTTTGTTTTGCAAAGTGAATACTATTTAAGCCACAGGAGGATAGGGTACCAGGCAGATTCATGGAGCCCCCATTCCAGGCTCTAGCTCCCAGATGACATTTCTAGACACACTCTGGGCTGGAAGGGAACCTGCTGCCTTGAAGGGAAGGACTTAGCACTGGTGAATTCATTACCTTCTGACTAAAGAGCCCTTGGGCCTTGAGTAATCTATAGCAGTGTCCGGGTAGTACGTGCTATGGGCCTTGGGTGAGACTCTGAGACATGCTAGCTTAGGTTGTGACCCAGCATATTCACAACTGTGATGACTATGAGGAGAGGCTCCTTCTATTTGAGAAAAGGAGAGGGAAAACAAAGGCGACTTTGTCTTGCAGCTTAGGTACCAGCTCAGTCACAGTGTAGAAGAGTACCAAGCAGGCTCTTAGGGTCCCCGATTCCAGGCCTTGGCTCTTGGACAACGTTTCTGGACCTACCCTGGGCCATAAGGAAGCCCACATTCCTGAATAATAAAATCCAGGCCTGGCAGCATTCACAAGCTGACTGAAGAGATTTTAAGCCTTAAGTGAACAGCAGAGGCAGCCTGACAGTACTTTTCCTAGGCCTGTGGTGGTGGTGGCCATGGGGAGAGGCTCCTTTGCCTGTGTAAAGGGGAGGAAAGAGTGGGAAGGACTGTGTCTCATGGTTTGAGGGCCAGCTCAGCCTCTGCCAATCTAGATTCTAAGGTTTCTAAGGTAGATTTCTAAGGTTTTTGACTCTAGTACCTGGCTCCCAGGTGGCATCTCCTAACCCACCTGGGGCCTGGGGGAACTTACAACCCTAAATGGAAGGAAGCAAACATGGCTGGCTTTACCACCTGCTTAAGATCTTGTAGAGCCCCAAGGTCTTGAGCAAACATAGGCGGTAGCCAGGTAGTGATTTTAACATACCTTGAGCAAGACCCAGTGCTGTGCTGGCTTAAACCTGACCCAGTGCAATTCCAGTGATGGTGGCCACAGGGGTTCTTGTACGTCTTACCCCAAGCTCTAGGTAGCTCAGCACAGAAAGAGAGACTTCATTTCTTTGGGAGAAAGTAAAGGAAAAGAACAGGCAGAGAGCGGTAATCCAGAAAATTTTCTGGATCTTATCCAAGATCACCAATGTAGTACCTCTATGAATCTGCAAGATTCACAGCATGACTGAGTCTTGGGTGCCCCTTAATGCAGATATGGCTTAGATCACAGCACCCAAGTCCTTTCAAACACCTGGAGAGCCTTCCAAACAAGGACAGGTGCAAATAAGCCCAGACTGTGAAGACTACAATAAATACCTAATTCGTCAATGCCCAGACACTGACAAATATCAACAATCATCATTACCATCCAGGAAAACACGACCTTACCAAAAGAACTAAGTATGGCACTGGGAAACAATGTTGAAGAAAGAGAGATAGATATGTGATTGTCAGACAGAGAATTCAAAATAGCTATGTTGAGGAAACTCAAACAAGTTCAAGACAACACAGGGAAAGAGTTGTGAATTCTATCAGATAAATTTAACAAAGAGATTGGAATAATTAAAAAGAATCAAGCAGAAGTTCTAGAGTTAAAGAATGCAACTGGCATACTGAAAAATCTTTTGAAAGCAGAGTCTTTAAAAATCAGAGTCTTTTAAAAGCAGAAGTGATTAAGCAGAAGAAAGAATTAGTGAGTTTGAAGACAGGCTATTAGAAAATACACAGATAAGAGGAGATAAAAAAATAATAAAATGAAGGACACCTACAAGGTCTAGAAAATAGTCTCAAAAGGGCACATCTAAAAGGTTTCGGCCTGTAAGAGGAGGTAGAGAGAGAGATAGGGGTAGAAAGTTTATTCAAAGGGATAATAACAAAGAACTTTCCAAACCTAAAGAAAGATATCAATCCAAGTACAAGAAGGTTATAGAACACTAAGCAGATTTAAGCCAAAGAAGACTACCTCAGGCATTTATAATGAAACTCCCAAAGGCCAAAGATAAAAAAGGATTCTAAAAGCAGCAAGAGAGAGGAAATAAATAACATTCAATGGAACTACAGTATGTTTAGAAGCAGACTTTTCAGTGGAAACTTCACAGACCAGAAGAGTGGCGTAACATACTTAAAGTGCTAAAGCAAAAACCTTGTACCCTAGAATAGTATATCTGGTGAAAATATCCTTCAAACATGAAGGAAAAATGAAGACATTTTAGGCAAACAAAAGCTGAAGAATTTCATCGACACTGAACCTGACCCACAAGAAATGTTAAAGGGAGTACTTCAATCAAAAAGAAAAGAAACTTAATCAGCTATCAGAAATCATCTGAAGGTATAAGACTCACTGGTAATAGCGAGAACACAGAAGAACACAGAATATCATAACACTGTAAGTGTGATGTGTAAACTACTATTATCTTATGTAGGAAGATTAAAAGGTGAACCACTCAAAAGCAGTAACTACAACAATTTTTAAAGACATAGTAAAATAAGACATAAAGAGAAACAAGAAAAAGTTAAAAAGTAGTGGGATAAAGTTGAGGTATAGAGTTTTCATTACTTTTTTTTTTTTTTTGCTTGTTTTTTAGTTTGTTTATGCAAACAGTGTTAACTTGGTGTCAACTTAATGGGTTATGAGATAGTATTTGCAAGCCACATGGTAATCTCAAATCAAAAAACCTACAATGGTACACAAAAAAAACAAAAAGTGAGAAGTTAAATTATACCATCAGGGAAAATTATCTTCAGTAAGATAGAAAGGAAGGAAAGAAGAAAAAAAGATTTTTTTTTCAGGTTTGTTCTCTTTTATTCTTCTTTATTCAGCAGATTAGGGGCTGAGCACGGTGGCTCAGGCCTGTAATCCCAGCACTGTAGGAGGCCGCGTTGGGTGTATCTCCTGAGGTCAGGAGTTCGAGACCAGCCAGGCCAATATGGTGAAACACCATCTCTACTAAAAATACAAAAATTAGCCAGGTGTGGTGGTGCATGCCTGTAGTCCCAGCTACTCAGGAGGCAGAGGCAGGAGAATCTCTTGAACCCAGGAGGCGGAGGTTGCAGTGAGGTGAGACCATGCCACTGCACTCTAGTCTGAGTGACAGAGCAAGACCCCATCTCAAAGAAAAGAAAAAGGAATACAAAAGAGAAGGAGAAAGCAGTCAACAGTAGTATAATTTAAGAAGCTGACCCCAGAATATATTCCGTATTCCATGTTTCTTCTATGGGGTTTTATTTCCTTTCAGCAACTTCTTCAAAGAGGCAGTTTATTCTGCAGTACACTAGTTAAGTCTCCTCTGAACACCCTAGAAAGGTTTTTCCATCAGAGCCTCTATCCAACTGGTTCCGTTCACTAGTTTAGTGGTGGCAATGACATATTCTGTACCTCCATCTTCCAACTAGGAGAGAAATCACATGGCAGCAATTTCAGCAAAGGTTACGCCCCCAAGGAAAAATATCAGAGTCACTCGGTTTTCTCCCTGTTGACGTTTCTTCTGCAGTCCTGTAGGCAGTGACTGACGCTCCTCAAGGTGGGGCCCTGGGAGGATGCGGAGGACCTCATCGATGCTCCACCAGCCAAGCCGGGAAAGCAGCTGGACCAGCCGCATATTGAGCGGGGCATACCCACTGTACATATAGGATATGTCCGTGGGGTTTTGCTCCTTAACATCGTCTATCCAGAGGGCTAATGTTTCCCGTATAGTTGGGTAATTGTTTCTGCCCCCCGTCTGCGGTTTCAGCAGGCCGGCCTTCTTCAGGTTGTGTAAGGTCAATAAGTGCTCATAGCCGTGCGTCGGAGAATCTCTCTTTTGTATGAATCCAAAACTTTTTGTTTGAACCCACTATTACACACGGATTGGAGGCAAACTGGTCTTAACACCTTGATCAATGAGTGCCTTTGGGCGATACAATCCTCAATGTAATTGTTGACCTTATCAGTGTCTATTCCAGACATAAACTCCTGTTCCACGGTTAATTTATCAAAAAAGTCTTCAGAAGTAGTGACATCTTTGATCAGTTCTGCAATTGAGGTATGGTTTGCAAGTGAGCCCCTTGCTGCCTGCATGTGGGGCAACTGGGAAACAAACTACTTGATCTCCCCCATGGTCTTAGCATTGTGTCTTTCCTCGAATGCTGCCGAGATGATCTTTGCTTTCTTGCTGAGCACAGAGCCCACCGCGTTGAAGTTCTTATCTCGGATCTCAGCGTAGAGCTCCTCTGCAGAATTCAGTTGCAGCTTCTTTGCTTCCGTGAGGAGGTCCTTACCACCACCGCCCTGTTTCTTAAGTGCAAATTTCTCTGGAGATAATTTCACATAACTGTTCTGAATGCCATAAATTTCATCAGTGAGTCCTTCACATGTCAGCTGAGTGGCAAGAGGTGTTAATAAATCCACATACCGATCAAGCAACAAGAGATTATCAAAAACAGGAAATATTGAATTCTGGCTTCCTGTAAACTCTCTCTTCATCCTGATCATCATATTGGCCACTTGCCGAGCGCATTCTCCTTTCCCAAAGATCTGGGGAATCGTTCCATACAGAGCGTGCAGGGTCATCAGCCCCTTGGCTGCGTGGTACAGGCTCATCTGGTCGCCCTCCAGGTAGCACTCTTTGAACGTACCCTCTTATTCCACGGATAAGAGATTACCATAGAATGGAATGAGATCTAAGCTGTACTCCTCCCTATGAATAAAGGATCCCAAGACACCCAGATCCTTCAACCGCTGTTCACACAGCAGGCTAGGGCGTGGCACAAACAGAATATGAAAATCTCTAGTTGGGCCTCGTCTATCTTCACCGAGCACATTTTCAGCAATTATATCCATCAACTGTAGCCTGGGTCTGACAAAAAATAATAATAATAATAATGTTCTTGACATCAGCTGCAGCAAACGATTTCCTTTAAGTGGAAAAACATTTTTTCCACTTCATGTCCCTTCAATAGTGAATACTGTGCAGTCAGGCCAAAGGGTCCAGTTAGGTATTCATCCCAAACTATTCCCTTGCTTCCTGCGCACTTGTCCAGGAACTCCCACAGCTCGCGATACACCGCCAGGCGCAGCACGTATAGGTTCACTCACCGGTATGACAGGTGCGCCGCCATCTTGCCCCACCACCCCCTGCCAGAAAAGATCTTAAAACAAGAAGAAAACAAATTTTAAAATGGCAGCAGTAAGTCCTTATCAATTATAACATTGAATGTAAGTGTACTAAACTCTCCATTCAAAAGACATAGACTGGCTGAATAAATTTAAAAACCAAGATCCAATAATGTGTTGAATACAAAAAAACACACTTTACCTATAAAGACACATGTAGACTGAAAATAAAGGAATGGCAAAAGATAGTTCATTCAAATACAAACCAAGAAAGAGTAGAAGTAACTATACTTACATAAAAAAATAGATTTTAAGACAAAAACTATGAAAAGAGACAAAGAAGGTCATTATATAATGATACAAGGGTCAATTCAGAAAAAGGATATAACAATTTAAATACATATGCACCCAACATTGGAGCACCCAGATATATAAAGCAAATATTATTAGACCTAAAAAGAGAGATAGATCCTAATACAATAATAGTTGATGACTTCAATATCCCAATTTCTACATTAGACAGATCTTCCAGACAGCAAATCTACAAAGAAACATTGGATGTAAGCTTTACTGTAAACCAAATAGATCTAATAGATAGTTACAGAACATTTCATCCAACAGCTGCAAACTATACATTCTTCTCCTCAGCACATAGATCATTCTCAAAGACAGGTCATATGTTAGGCTCAAAAGCAAGTCTCAAAACATCAAAAAGATTGAAATAATATCAAGTAACTTCTATGACCACAATGGAATGAAACTAGAAATCAGTAACAAAAGGAATTTTGGAAACTACACAAACACATAGAAATTAAATAATATGCTCATGAATGACTAGTGGATCAATGAAAAGATTAAGAAGGAAATAGAAAAATTTCTTGAAACAAACAATAATGGAAATACAACATACCAAAATCTATGGGATTCAGTAAAAGCAGTACTAACAGGGAAGTCTATAGTTATAAGTGCCTACATCAAAAAATAAGAAAAACTTCAAATAAACAACATAATATGCATCTAAAAGAATTTGACAAGCAAGAGAAAACCGAATTCAAAATTAGCAGAAAACAATAAATAATAAAGATCATAACAGAAATAAACGAAATTTAAAAAAGAACCAACATAAAAGACCAATGAAATAAAAAGTTTGATTTTTAAAAGATAAATAAAATTGACAAATCTTTAGCCAGACTAAGCTAAATGGGATATCTAATTTACCCCGATTATTATATATTATGTATTATTATTTATTATTATATATTACACATATTTACAAGGTATATGGGATATTTTTATATCAACGTAATTATTACACATTTTATATTTATGCATTGTAGGCCAGTATCAAAATATGTCATATCCATATACCCTATAAATATATATACCCACTATGTACCCACAGAAATTAAAAATTGTAAAAATTATAAATAAAATCAGTTAAATTAACTTTAAATATTTAAGAAAAGAAAATATACAAAGAGCCAACAGGTACATGAAAAAATATTCATCACTAATCATTAGAGAAATGAAAATCAAAACCACAATTAGAATGGTTATTACTAAAAAGATAAAAAAATAACTTTGGGAGGCCAATGTGGGCAGATTGCTTGAAGTCAGGAGTTTGAGACCAACCTGGCCAATATGGTGAAACCCTATCTCTATATTTATACGAAAATTAGCTGGATGTGGTGGCACATGCCTCCCAGTTACTCAGGAGGCTGAGTCAGGAGAATTGCTTGAACATGGGAGGTGGAGGTTTCAGTGAGCAGAGATGGAGCCACTGCTCTCCAACTTGGGCAACAGAGCAAGATTCCATCTCAAAAAACAAAAATGTAATAGTAATAAAGATAAAATAAAATAAAAATAAAAAGACGAAGAATAAACATTGGCAAGGATGTGGAAAAATGGATAACCTTACACACTGTTGGTAGCAATGTAAATTAGTACTGCCATTATAAAAAAACAGTCTGAGCATGTCTCAAAATATTAAAAATAGATTTACTACTACACGATTCAACAGTTTCACTGCTGATCATTTATCTAAAGAAAATGAAATCGGTATGTGAAAAAAGATGTCTGCACTCTCATATTTACCACAGCACGATTGACAATAGCCAAGATGTGGAGTAAACCTAATTGTCCATCAGTGGACAAATGGATAAAGAAAATGCACTATGTATACACAAAGGAATACTACCCGGCCATAAAAGAGAATAAAATTCTGTCACATGTGGCAACATGAATGAACCTGGAGAACATTATGCTAAGTGAAATAAACCAGGCACAGAAAAACAAAAACCACATGATCTCCCTCACTTGTGGAATCTATAAAAGCTAATCTCAGAGAAGTACAGAGTAGAGTACTGGTTACCAGAGACCTGGGAGTGTAGGGGGAAGCAGGGGATGGAGAAAGATTGATCAGTGGGTACAAAATTACAGTTATATGCAATGAGTAAGGTCTGATGTTCTGTATTACTGTAGGATAACTATAGTAAACAATATTACAGTGTATATTTTAAAATATCTAGAAGAGAAGATTGTGAATGTTCTTGCCACAAATAAATAATAAATGTTTGAGGTAATGAATATGCTAAATATAATAATTTGATCAATTATACAATGTATACATGTATCAAAACATCATTGTGTACCCCATAAATATGTATGATTACTGTGTCAATTAAAAACAAAATCTATTTAGTAAATAAAATATCATTGTATATAAGATTTACATAAAAATAGCAGCAGTATCCCTGTACAGAAAACAATAATTAAACATAATAAAATTGTAAAATACCAATAATTTCACAATAGCAACAGGAAGCATAAGGCATTTGGAACAAATGTTTTTAAAGATGTTTAGACATTTCATTTTTTAAATTGCAAATAATTTTTGAATAAAAAATAAAATCCTGTATAAAAGTAGATACATCTTTATAGCCATCAATATAATTACAGAGACAGACATAGATACAGGTATAGACACACATAGAATAGATGTGGGTACAGTTATAGACAGATATTGATATAGATATTATTAATGAAAACACTGAAGATAATGAAGAAATAAAATATTTCCCCAATTTATCTATAAATTAATTGCAATTGTGGTCATAATCCAATGAAGTAGTTTTTGGAATTTGACCAGCTGAAATTTATAAGCAGTAAAGAGCCAGGATTACTGAGACAATTTAGAAGAATAAGCATAAGGAAGTAGTATTTTTCTTATAAGGTATTGTCTTAGCCTGTTTGTGTTGCTACAACAAAATACCTTAGACTAGATAATTTATAAACAAAATTTTACATTCTGACTGTTCTGGAGGCTGTGAAGTCCAAGATCAAGAACTCAACAGATTTGGTGTCCAATGAGTGCTCCCTGCTTCAGAGATGGTGCCTTGTTGCTGCATCCTCCCATGGCAGAAAGCAGAAGGACCAAAGGCCTATCTGGTTCTCTCTAGCCTTTTTATAAAGCACTAATCCCATCCAAGATTGGGGAGCCCTAATCACTTCCTAAAAGCCCCACCGTTCAATACTGTTGCATTAGGGATTTTTCATCATGAATTTTGAAAACATCCAAATATTCAAACTGTAAGGAGAAAAAAATGAAAAATATCTTGAAGTCTTCAGGTACATAAAGATTTCTTAAACAAGACACAGAAAACACAAACCATTTTTAAAAAATGGTAAATGTGACTATTTTAAGTTTGAAAACTTCTGTTTAGCAAAAGACAAATATGAGCAGTCTTTAAAAACCACAAACAGGTTTTTAAAATGTTTAGATATATATAAAAGCAGAATAACTAGTATGATGGATAGATAAATCACTATATAAAAGTTACATCGAAAAGAAAAACTGAATAAAAAATTGAACAAATGATATTAATATATAATAACAAAAGAAGAGTGCCAAATAGTGAATAAATATGAAAAGACACTCAAATTCAGGCAGTGTAAATTGAAAGAATAAGATACTATTTTGGCCAGGTGCAGTGACTCATGCCTGAAATCCCAGCACTTTGGGAGGCTGAGGTGGGCAGATCCCCTAAGGTCAGGAGTTTGAGACCAGCCTGGCCAACATGACAAAACTCCGTCTCTACTAAAAATACAAAAATTAGCCAGGAGTGGTGGTGCAGGTCTGTAATCCCAGCTACTGGAGAGGCTGAGGCAGGGAGAATTACTTGAACCCAGGAGGCAGAGGTTGCAGTGAGCCAAGATCATGCCACTGTACTCCAGCCTGGGCAACAGAGCAAGACTCCAACTCAAAAAAAGAAAAAAAGAAGGTACTCTTTCACACCCAATTAATTTGGCAAAAATTTTAAAAGTCTTATAGCATGTGGAGAGAATGTGGAGAAACAATACTGGTGGAATAATACATTGCTGTGATTATTTTGAGCCATTTTTGAGTGATCTTACAAAGTTGAATATGCATAGGACTTTTACTTTATCATACCACTTCTGATGCTTCTGATGCTAGAATAACTTTCACCGATATGCATAAGGCAATATCAAGAATGAAATTTAGGCTTTAAAAAGTAGAAATAATCCAAATATCTCTTAATAAGGGACTGGATAAATTCATTTTTGTCCATTCATACAATAAAATGCTATACAGAAATTACATTGAATAAAATAGAGCTATGGTTACCAACATGCATAAATCACAAAAACATAATGAGCAAAAAAGAACAAGTTGCAGAAGCATATGTACAATATGCATATTATTCATCCTAGAAAATAGGTAAAACTATTATGTATATTGTTTATGGATACATACATATGAAGCAATGCAATATATATGTGCATTGGAAAGTTTGCCTCTGCTGTGGCCAATTAGCTCCTATTGGAGAAAAATGTTCTGATAATAACAGCCATATAATCTTTGAAAAAATATTTTAAAACAACTAACTGGAGGGACTAGATATTAAATAAAAGCAGGCATAAACTAGAGAAGAGTAGACACTTGAAAAAAATGGAAAGGAAACGGGTCATTGCTTTTGGTTTTAGAGTTTTTAGCCTCAGGTAGGCTCAAGACCATGCCATGAAACATGGCTAACTCTCCAAAGGAAGGAAAAGCTATAGTCTTGCTAGCTAAAAGAACCACAGGATATGGTTTCAGGCAACTATAGCTAACAGAAAAAATAAGGGTGGAAATCTCGGAAAAGAAAAATCCAGAGAGGGAAAACCTTATATTTAACAACTATTTGAATGAATGCTGATATAGTTTGGATCTGTGTTCCCAACAAATCTCATGTTGAATTGTAATCTCCAGTGTTAAAGGTAGGGACTTGTGGGAAGTGATGGGATCATGGTGGTGGAATTCTCCTGAATGGGTTAGCACCATTCCCTCGGTGCTATTATCTTGATAGTGACTGGGTGAGTTATCATGATATCCAGCTGTTTAAAAGTGAGTAGCACCTCCCCACTCTCTCTCCCTCCTATTCCAGTCATGTGAAGATGCCTGTTCCTGCTTTGCCTTCTGCCGTGATTAAAAGTTTCCTGAGGCTTCCCCAGAAGCGGAGCAGATGCCAGCATTATGCTTCCCGCACAGCCTGTGAACCATGAGCCAATTAAACCTCTTTTCTCTACAAATTGCCCAATCTCAGGTATTTCTTTATAGTAATGTGAGAACGGACTAATACAACTGCTGACTTCTCCTCAGAGAAATCATGGAAGTCAAAAGACAGTGGAACAACTCTTTTCAAGAACTGATATTAGCAATGAAAGGGGGATATCATGAGGGCTTAGACTGAATTTGGAATAAAACCCAAAGCAAATTTGATCCTGTAAGTGGATCAAATATTCTTTTTCTAAAGAATATAACAGTGAGGGTCTATCACTTCTTATGCTAACATTACATGGTCAAGGGAAAACTAACAAACACTCAAAACAAAACAAAAAGGAAGGACAAAATCAAACACAAATGTCTACTTTTATTTTTTTTAAAAAAGGGTAGAGATTAGAAGATATAAGGACAAGTAAAAAATGATAGATTGTTAATATTGATTAAAAGGAGAATCTACACTACAGAAGGAGAGAAATGTACTGTAATCACTAATGAAAGTAAATGAGTTCTCAGTAAACTAAGGAGAAAAAAAATACATGCCAGCCAGAATTCTATGTGAAGTGGAAAAAAAAAAAAAAAAGAGAGAGAGAGAGACTGACAAATGGATAGAGGGTGAATGGATGAGAAAGGTAGTGGAGTGACCTATTCAACATAGTGTTGGAAGTTCTGGCTAGGGCAATCAGGCAAGAGAAAGAAATAAAGGGTATCCAGTTAGGAAAAGAAGTCAAATTGTCCCTGTTTGCAGATGACATGATTGTATATTTAGAAAACCCCATTGTCTCAGCCCAAAATCTCCTTAAGCTGATAAACAACTTCAGCAAAGTCTCAGGATACAAAATTAATGTGCAAAAATCACAAGCATTCTTATACACCAGTAACAGACAAACAGAGAGCCAAATCAGGAATGAACTTCCATTCACAATTGCTTCAAAGAGAATAAAATACCTAGGAATCCAACTTACAAAGGATGTAAAGGACCTCTTCAAGGAGAACTACAAACCACTGCTCAGTGAAATAAAAGAGGACACAAACAAATGGAAGAACATACCATGCTCATGGATAGGAAGAATCAATATCGTGAAAATGGCCATACTGCCCAAGGTTATTTATAGATTCAATGCCATCCCCATCAAGCTACCAATGACTTTCTTCACAGAATTGGAAAAAACGGCTTTAAAGTTCATATGGAACCAAAAAAGAGCCCGCATTGCCAAGACAATCCTAAGTCAAAAGAACAAAGCTGGAGGCATCACGCTACCTGACTGCAAACTATACTACAAGGCTACAGTAACCAAAACAGCATGGTACTGGTACCAAAACAGAGATGTAGACCAATGGAACAGAACAGAGTCCTCAGAAATAATACCACACATCTACAGCCATCTGATCTTTGACAAACCTGAGAGAAAAAAGAAATGGGGAAAGGACTCCCTATTTAATAAATGGTGCTGGGAAAATTGGCTAGCCATAAGTAGAAAGCTGAAACTGGATCCTTTCCTTTCTCCTTATACGAAAATTAATTCAAGATGGATTAGAGACTTAAATGTTAGACCTAATACCATAAAAACCCTAGAAGAAAATCTAGGTAGTACCATTCAGGTCATAGGCATGGGCAAGGACTTCATGTCTAAAACACCAAAAGCAACAGCAGCAAAAGCCAAAATTGACAAATGGGATCTAATTAAACTAAAGAGCTTCTGCACAGCAAAAGAAACTACCATCAGAGTGAACAGGCAACCTACAGAATGGGAGAAAATGTTTGCAGTCTACTCATCTGACAAAGGGCTAATATCCAGAACCTACAAAGAACTCAAACAAATTTACAAGAAAAAAACAAACAACCCCATCAAAAAGTGGGCAAAGGATATGAACAGACATTTCTCAAAAGAAGGCATTCATACAGCCAACAGACACATGAAAAAATGCTCATCATCACTCGCCATCAGAGAAATGCAAATCAAAACCACAATGAGATACCATCTCACACCAGTTAGAATGGCAATCATTAAAAAGTCAGGAAAGAACAGGTGCTGGAGAGGATGTGGAGAAATAGGAACACTTTTATACTGTTGGTGGGATAGTAAACTAGTTCAACCATTATGGAAAACAGTATGGCAATTCCTCAAGGATCTAGAACTAGATGTACCATATGACCCAGCCATCCCACTACTGGGTATATACCCAAAGGATTATAAATCATGCTGCTATAAAGACACATGCACACGTATGTTTATTGCGGCACTATTCACAATAGCAAAGACTTGGAATCAACCCAAATGTCCATCCGTGACAGACTGGATTAAGAAAATGTGGCACATATACACCACGGAATATTATGCAGCCATAAAAAAGGATGAGTTTGCGTCCTTTGTAGGGACATGGATGCAGCTGGAAACCATCATTCTTAGCAAACTATCACAAGAAGAGAAAACCAAACACCGCATGTTCTCACTGATAGGTGGGAACTGAACAATGAGATCACTTGGACTCGGGAAGGGGAACATCACACATCGGGGCCTATCATGGGGAGGGGGGAGGGGGGAAGGATTGCATTGGGAGTTAATACTTGATGTAAATGACGAATTGATGGGTGCTGACGAGTTGATGTGTGCAACACACCAACATGGCACAAGTATACATATGTAACAAACCTGCACGTTATGTACATGTACCCTAGAACTTAAAAGTATAATAAAAAATAAAATAAAATAAAATAAAATAAGATAAAATAAGCAGTGACAATACCAAATGCAGCCATGGATGTAGGGAAACTGGGCTTCTCATACATTGCAGTTGGAAATTTAAAATGGTACTGTCACCCTGGAAAACAGCCTGGTAGTATGTTTAAAAATTAAACATATACTTATCATACTGTCCAGCAATTGTGCCTCCAGGTACTTATCCCAAAGGTGTGAAAACTTATGTCAAAGCAAAAATCTGTATGCAATTGTTCATTGACAAATATTACCTTATTTGTAATATTTAAATACTGGAAACACCCAAAATAGCCCACAACAGGGGAATAGTTAAAAACAAAAACAAAAAAACTGGGGTATGTCCATATCACAGAATATTACTCAGCTGTACGAATAAACAGACTAGTGATACATATAGCAGCTTGAAAAAAAAAAAAAAGAAAGGTAGTGGAGTGAAATGTTAATTGAGGAAAACAGGTGCTGGACATAACTAACTTTTCCATATGTTTGAATTTCTTCATAATACAATTTTTAAAATAAAACAATGATAGAAATAGAGATAGAAATTCTAGAGTGTTTGCACTCTGGCTGCATAAATGAAAGCAGCAAGAACACAATTGCTTTTACAATATTGTTGAGACTGTCTAGAGGACTTCCCAGGGATTCCCTTCCCAGAGTGACTTGATTCTTAGCCCAACAAAAATATTCTTGTCCATTGTCCCTAAGTGTGTTTTAAGCATTATGTACACCTGTGGTGTGGCTCAGTTTTCAAACTGAAGACTATTTTGTTCCAGTAATTACCTCTCCATGTTTCTTTTCTGACCTTTTGGTGACTTAGACTAGTTAAGGTCACCATCTGAAGCTGAGAAAAAAACCTGCCACATAGGAAGTTGCTAAGCAAATAACAAGTGAATGAGAGAGTGAGAGCAAGAATGATGACTTAACCATTCTACCATGGATATCAGGAGGCAGAGAAAGGATTGCAACACAGAGTTAAATACAGTGCTCAATCATAAGAACCACATGAAACCAACTTTCTTTTTTGGCCACAGACTTCAGAAATTATAGATCCTATAATGGAGACAGTAGTATCTCAGGGACCTAAAAGCTACAATGCTCTTCCTTTATCTCCACTTCCCTAGGCTTAAGGGAAGGATCAGAAATGTCCAAGGAAAAACAATAAACCAAGAGAGAAGAGAAATGACGTAAACCTAGGGAGGTAGAGATAAAGGAAGAGCATTGTAGCTTGGTCTACAATGCTCCCTAACATTTCTCATGCACCCATCATCCACCTCCCCTCTCCCTTCTCTTCTCTCCTCTGCCTAGTACACTGTCTTCCCTCACCTCCTTTTAACCTCCTTTGTTGTGCATCATCTCCTTTTCACCTTGCTCATGAAATAATAATGAGAATGACAAATTGAAAATTGTGAAGGTCTCTAAGGAATTCACAATTCTGCCGAGTACACAGATATACGAGCAGGTTTGAAATACTGATGACTGAAC
Source organism: Colobus angolensis palliatus (assembly GCF_000951035.1). NCBI lineage: Eukaryota > Metazoa > Chordata > Mammalia > Primates > Cercopithecidae > Colobus > Colobus angolensis. The sequence goes on from NW_012115910.1 coordinate 3,465,193, forward strand.
CTTCATGTGAGCTTGATAGAAACCTTCTATTAACCAAACCCAGAGAAAGTGCAGGAGCCTGCAAGGTAATTTTTAATTACAGGTACTTTATCAAACTCGTTTTTTGAGATGACTCATTCTGTGCTAGAGGGAATTAAATGAACGAGGAAGGGAAAGCACAGTCACACATTAACCCCAGATTTGTCTCAGAAAAACTGGTCAGAGCTGTACATTTATAATCTGCTGGTGCCAGTGCTAACCATGAATGGGTGGCTGCCCAGACTCTGGGGCCTAAACTAAACAAACAAAAAGTAAGGATGCACTTAATATGAAGCATGCTATGAGCCTGGTGCGAAATGTGATGTCTTCTAAATATTGCTCATGTTGTATGTGGGAATCTGGACTATAGGGAGAGTCAACTACAAACCTCAACCACAGGTTTCCCTAATGTAAAATGTGTATTCCTGTATCTGCAAGGATTTCTATCCCAGTCAATGTGAAATAATGGGTACTATTTTGGGAGAGATGATTACAAGTTGAAGGGTGGGTTAGTGTGAACCTCAATGCTAGCCACCACCACCACCATTACCAGGAAGGAGGTGGTAACTTGGAAGGCAATATAGAAAAGTGGTTAAGAGCAAAGACAATAGGGACAGGAGAAAAGCCAAATTTAGGGGGAGTCCTGCCTTGTCCTTTAGTAGCCAGATAATCTCAGGCTACTTGTTCTGTTTGTTCATTCATTTACTTTTAGCAAAGTATACATATACATGTGTATGTGTGTATGAGTACATCCATATATATGTATGTACATACATGAATATGTGTGTGCACGTATGTATGTCAAACAGGTTCCTGTCCATTATCACTGAAGACCAAAGGTAAAAAATTTACTAATTCCTTTAATTGATTATACTAATATTTGTATTTTCTGGTATTGTTTGCAACCAAATTTCTGGGGTTTCTTTCAATGCATATACTGCTATTTTTTGACGTTTCTGTCTCAAATATTGTTATTGGATTCCACTAAGCTGATGAGGACTTAAATCTCTAATATTCTACCCCAGAAACCCTAACATAGCGTACCTTCCCATAGTCCCCTAGTACAGTTATATCAGAAGTTGTAGTCAGCTCTGTATTTGTTGTTCACTTCCCTATGAGTACATCGTTAGTCACAGCTGAGCCATGAAGTATTATTACATTTATTTTCCAGGGTCAACGTTGCGTTTTCCCTAGAGTAAGTAATCCCCTCTCCCAACCTTCCCCCTTCTTTCTCACCTTCTCTCTCAGGGAAGAAAGAAGTTTTTTTAATTGTTGTCTGCCTTTAAGGCATCCCCAAGATCTCACACATGAGGATAAGTCCCCTCTCAATACACCCAAGCACATCAAATCCTCCTGGATGTGACAAAGCTACCGTCCTTGGGCTTCCTTCACCACTGTGCTGAGGATTCCCTTTCCGTAGGGTGCCTGCTGTGAAGTTAACATTTGCGTCCTCCCTAAAATATATGTATGTTGAGCCCTGACCCATCAGTGTGGCTGTATTTGAAGTAAGGAAACAGTTAATGTTTGATGAGGTCATAAGGGTGAAGTTTGACCCTACAGGTGCAGTGTCTGTAGAAGAGGACACCAGTGACCACAAGCCAGGGGGAGAGCCCTCACCAGGAGCTCACCCTCCTTGATTTCAATCTGAAATTTCCAACCTGGAGAACGGTGAAAAAGTAAATTGTTGTGTCAGCCGCCCAGTCTAAAGTACTTCGTTACAGCAGCAGCAGCAGATGAACACACCCTCCATCTATTTCTCTGGCGCCTATGCCTTCCTCACTACTGCTCACACCCCTAATAATGGCATGGAACACATTGGCTAGGAGCTTCTTGAGAAGAGGGGAAGGCTAAAATGTTTGAGATTTATAGACTTGGAAATATCTTTAATCTACTCCCACACTTGGTTGAACATCAGATGGGGTATGAAACCCTAATTTTTAAGTCATTTTCCCCGAGAACATTGATGACATTTCTCATTGTTCCTAGCGCATATTTCCGCTAGTTTCTCAGGCCATTCTGAAGGAGTATGGTCTCATTTCTACCTTGACTCTGAAAGTAACCTGCATATCCGTTAATGAGAACATTAATTTGTGTGTGTCTGGAGGTTTTTACAATCATTTTGTCTCCATTATTCTGAAATTTCATCATTTGCTACTTAGTAAAGATCTATTTTTGTCCACTTCGCTGGACACTCAAGCAGAGTATTCAACCTAGATACTCATGTATTTCAGCTTGGGAAATTTTTTGAGTCATCTTTAAAATGAGTAGCTTTCTATTTTCTCTGTCCTTCCTTTTTGGAACCTTATTATTTGGATGTTGGATCTCCAGGACTGACACTCTTATTGTTTTTATTTTTTCTTTCCTGTGTGATATCTCTTTTAGTTCTACTTTTCGGGGCAAAAGCCTATCTTCAATTCTATTGTCTAATTCTTATATTTAATTTTTCATTGTGTGTAATTTTTCATTGTGTGAAAAATGTATCATTTTAATTTCTGGAAGTTTTGTTTTGGTTCTCTATTTTTTAAATAACCTCCTGTTCATGTGTCATAGATGGCATTTGTTCTCTTATCTGTCTGAGGATTTTAAACATTTGTTTAAGTTTTCCATTTCCTGCATGTTTTCTGCATACTCCAAATTAGGTTCATTTGTTTTGTTATGTTTGCTATTTTTCTGGTTTTTAAATCTGTCTTTCAAATTAGAAGTTTACTAAAACTATCTTGACATCTCTGGCCCTCTTTATTCACCAAAGAAAGGCCTGATGTGACTGCTTTAGGAATCACCTTCCTAGCCAACATCTACAGGATTTTCTCGTTGGTTGATCAATTTTTCAGAAGAGGACTTCTCCAGTCTTCTCCAGTCCTCTTCCTTATAAATCTAATGTTTTTCACAGTCTGGGACTATCACATTGGTCCATGTAGATTTCCACTTGACTCTCTGTTGTTCCAGAGCAGTACCTCTCCCATCAGCTGTGCCTGGGGACTCTATTCCCGAATTCTTCTGATTTAGCCTTTACAGCAAAAGTCCAGTGTTCTGCCAAGGTTAGAGAGAGGCAGTTGCTGGGATCCTCAGGGTCCCATGAGTAGGGTTCCAGGAGTTTAAACATCTGTTATACGTGATTCAGAAAACCATTTCAGCCTTATCTCTAGCCCTAGTCTTTCAAGTCCTTGTTTCCTCCACAGTCCTGAACTCTGGGTTGTGAAAATGGGCTAGCTTGCCGCTGGGCATCCCCCATCACTGACTCAATTTCCAATGTCTGCAAACAGCTAGGTTTGTTTCCTCTCACCCTTTACTACTACCTTAAAAATGTTACTGCTAAGGCTGGGTGCAGTGGCTCACACCTGTAATCCCAGCACTTTGGGAGGCCAAGGTGGGTGGACCACCTGAGGTCGGGAGTTCGAGACTAGCCTGACCAACATGGAGAAACCCTGTCTCTACTAAAAATACAAAAATTAGCCAGGCATGGTGACGCATGCTTGTAATCCCAGCCACTCAGGAGGCTGAGGTAGGAGAACTGCTTGAACCTGGGAGGCAGAAGTTGCAGTTAGCCGAGATCACGCCATTGCACTACAGCCTGCACAATAAGAGTGAAACTTCATCTCAAAAAAAAAAAAAATATATATATATATATACACACACACACACACACATATATAACTGCTATTGCCTTCTCACCTATACTCTTGGCCCATGTGAGTATATAGCATTTAAAAAGTAATTTACCATCACTGTGGTGATACTTTAGGAGGAAAGTGATGAAAACATGGGTTCACTCTCTGTTCTGAAACCACTTCCTAGATACATGCCCTTAGTCAAGTGATTGATTTCCTGTAACTCAGTTTCCTTATTTCTCAAATGGGGATAATAATGGTTTTCAACTGTGTAAGGTTATTTTGAGGATTCAGTAGATAATACCTATGAAGAGCTTGAACAGGAAATTATATAACCAGCAGCAGCACCCAAATACTACATCAAGGGAGCTTGTGTGGCTTTGGGTGAGACTCAGCAGATTACCAGCTGTGGTGGCTATGGGGCAAAACTCCTTCTACTCGAGAAAAGCAAAGGGAAAAATAAAGGGGACTTTGTCTTACAACTTAGCTTGAAAGACCAGCAGGGCCACGAGTGGGTAGAGCACCAAGTGGGCTTTTGGGGTCCTTGATTCCATGATTTGACTCTTGGATGGCATTTCTGGACCTTCCCTGGGCCAGAGGGAAGCCCATTGCCCTGAAGGGTGAGTCCCAGGCCAAGTAGCATTCACAACAAGCTGACTTAAGAGCCTTCAGGCCATAAGGGAACATCAGTGGTAGTCTGGCAGTACTTCTCATGGCCTAGGGTGGCAGTGGGTATGGGGTGAGGCTCCTCTGCCTTTGGAAAGGAGAGAGAAGAGTGGGAAGAGCTGCTTCTTATGGTTTGAGTGCCAGATTAGCTGCAGCACAATTGAACACCAAGCAGACTTCTAAGGTTTTTGACTCTAGTCCCTGACTCCTAGATGGCGCCTCAAGACCCAGAGCCAAGGGGCCTCACTGTCCTGAAAGGAAGGACATAGACCTTGATGGCTTTGCCACCAGATGACTGTACAGCCCCAGGACCTTGAGTAAGCATAGGCAGTAGCCAGGGAGTGGTTACAGCAAGACTTGGACAAGACCCAGTACTGGCTTCAGGCCTGACCCAGCACAGTCATAGCAGTGCTGGCTACAGGTGTGCTTGTGTCACTAAAGTTACATGTTTAGGTAGCTCAGAGCAAAGACAGAGAAACTCCGTTTGGGAGAAAGTAAGGGAAGAGAGCAAGAGTCTCTGCCTCGTAACCCAGAGAATTCTCCGGGACCTCCAAGACCATTAAGGTAGTACCTCTACAAGTCTGCAAGAACCACAGTGTTACTGGGTGTGGAGTGCCCCTCTAAAGCAGACAGAGCTTAGGTCACAACACTCAAGTTCTTTCACGTATCTGGAAAACCTCCCAAGAAGGATAAGTACAAAAAGGCCCAAACTGTGAAGACTATAAGAAATACCTAATTCTTCAATGCCCAGACACCAAAGAACATTTACTAGCATCAACAACATCCAGGAGAACATGACCTCCATAAGTAAATTATATAAGGCACCAGGGACCAATCCTGAAGAAGCAGAGGGGGACCTTTCAGAGAATTTAAAATAGCCATGTTAACAAAACTCAAATGATATTCAAGATAACACAGAGAAAGAATTCAGAATTCTATGAGATATATTTAACAAAGAGATTGAAATAATTAAAAGGAATAAAGCAAAAATTCTGGAGCTGAAGAAGGCAATTGGCATACTAGAGAATGCATCAGATTCCTTTACTAGCAGAATTGATCAAACAGAAGAAAGAATGACTTTGAAGACAGGCTATTTGAATCTACACAGTAAGAAGACAAAAGACAAAAGAATTAAAAACAATGAAGCATGCCTACAGGATCTATAAAATAGCCACAAAATGGCCAATTTAAGAGTTATTCGCCTCAAAGAGGAGACAGAGAAAGAGATAGGGGTAGAAAGTTTATTGAAAGGGATGACAGAGAAATTCCCAACCCTAGAGAAAAACATCAACATCCAAGTGCAAGAAGGTTATAAAACATCAAACAGATTTAAGCCAAAGTAGACTACCTCAAGATGTTTAATAATCAAAATCCCAAAGGTCAAGGATAAAGAAAGGCTCCTAAAAGCAGCAAGAGAAAAGAAACAAACAACGTGCAATGGAGCTCCAATATGTCTGGCAGCAGCCTTTTCAATGGAAACCTTACAGGCCAGGAGACTGAGGCATGACAGATTTAAAGTGCTGAAGGAAAAAGTTTTTACCCTAGAATATTATAGTACATCTGGCAAGAATATATCCTTCAGACATAAAGGAGAAATAAGGACTTTCCCCGAGAAGCAAAAACTGAGGAATTTCATCAACACCAGGCCTGCCCTACAAGAAATGCTAAAGGGAGTACTTCCATCAGAAAGAAAAGGATGTTAATGAGTGATAAAAAAAAAAGTCCTCTGAAGAAACAAAAATCACAGATAATAGTAAGTACACAGAAAAACACAGAATATGATAATGCTGTAACTGTGCTGTGTAAACTACTCTCATCCTAAGCAGAAAGGCTAAATGATGAATGAGTCAAAAATAATAACTACAGTTTTCAAGGCATAGTCAGTATAATAAGATATAAATAGGAAAAAAAAACAAAAAGTTAAAAAGCAGGAGACAAAGTGAAGGTGTAGAGTTTTTATTAGTTTTCTTTTTGTTTGTTTGTGCAAATAGTGTGAAGTTGTTATCAGGTTAAAATAATGGGTTATAAAACAGTATTTGCAAACCACATGTCAACCTCAAACCAAAAAAAATACAATGTACACAAAAAATAAAAAGCAAGAAACTAAATCATAGCACCAGAGAAAATCAGCTTTGCTAAAGGCAGATAGGAAGGAAAGAATAAAGAAAAAGACACCATTAGACAACATAAAACAAATAATAAAATGGTAGTAGTAAGTCCTTACTTATCAATAATAACATTGAATATATATTGATTAAACTCGCCATTCAAAAGACATAAACTGGCTAAATGGATGAAAAAAACAAGACCCAGTTACCTGTTGCCTACAAGAAATATACTTAACCGATAAAGACACACATAGACTGAAAATAAAAGGATAGAAAAAGTTATGTCATGCCTAAGGAAATCAAAAGAGCAAGAGTAACTATACTTATCTCTGACAAAATACATTACAAGACAAAAACTAAAAGAGAAAAAGAAGGTCACCATGTAATGATAAAGTGGTCAACTGAACAAAAGGATATAACAATTTTAAGTATATATGTACCCAGAACTACAGCACCAGATATATAAAGCAAATATTGTTAAAGCTAAAGAGAGAGATAGGCCCCAATACAATAATAGTTGGAGACTTCAACACTCCACTTTCAGCATTAGGCACATCTTCCAGACAGAAAATCAACAAAGAAGCATCAGACTTAATCTGCACTATAGAACAAATGGATCTAACATATAGTTACAGAACATTTCATCCAACACCTGCAAACTACACATTATTTTCCTAAACACATGGATCATTCTCAAGGATAGGCTATATGTTAGGCTCAAAAGCAAGCCTTAAAACATAAAAAAGATTGAAATAATATCAAGCATCTTCTGTGACCGCAATGGAACAAACTAGAAAATAATAACGGAGGAATCTTGGAAACAATACAAACACATGGAAATTAAACAATATGCTCCTGGGCTAGGCTCAGTGGCTCATACCTGTGATCCCAGCACTTTGAGAGGCCAAGATGGGTGGATCACCTGTGGTCAGGAGTTTGAGACCAGCCTGGCCAACATGGTGAAGTCCCATCTCTACTAAAATACAAAAATTAGCCTGGTGTGGTGGCACATGCCTGTAATCCCAGCTACTCAGGAGGCTGAAGCATGAGAATCGCTTGAACCTAGGAGGCAGAGGTTGCAGTGAGCTGAGATGGTGCCACTGCCCTCCAGCCTGGGTGACAGAGAAAGACTCTGTTTCAATTAAAAAATAATAATAAATAAATAAAACCTCCTGAATGACAAGTGGGTCAATGAAAAAATTAAGAAAGACATTGAAAAATTTCTTGAAACATGTAATAATGGAAACACCACAAGAAAAAACTATGGAATAAGGCAAAAGCAGTACTGAAAGAAGCTTATAGCTCTAAGTACCTACCTCAAAAAAGAGAAAAAACTCAAATAAACCATCTAATGATGCATCTTAAAGAACTAAAAAAGTAAGAGCAAATCAAATCCAAAATTAGTAGAAAAAAAGAAATAATAAAGATTAGAGCAGAAATAAATGAAAATGAAATGATAACACAAAACAGGAAGAAAACAAAATGTTGCTTTTTTGAAAAGTTAAACAAAATTAACAAACCTTTAGCCAGACTAACTAAGAAAAAAGAGAAAAAAATACCAATAAATAAAATCAGAAATGAAAAAAAGATACATTACAACTGATACTGCAGAAATCCAAATGATAATTAGTGGCTACCATGAGCAACTACATGCCAAAAAATTGGAAAAATCTAGAAGAAATTCACCAATTCCTAGACACACACAACCTACCAAGACCTAACCAAGAAAAAAATCCAAAACATGAACAGACCAATAATTAGTACAGAGATTGAAGCTGTAATAAAATGTCTGTCTCTAGAGAAAAGCCTGGGAACCTATGGCTTCACTGTTAAATTTTACCAAACATTTAAACAAGAACTAATACCAATCCTACCCAAACTATTCCAAAAAATAGAGGAGGAGAAAATACTTTCAAACTCATTCTATGAGGCTTGTTACCCAAACCAGAAAAAGGCACATCAAAAAAAGAAAACTCTAGGCCAATATCTTAGAAGAATACGGATGCAAAAGTCCTCAACAAAATACTAGCAAACTGAATTCAACAATACATTAGAAAGATTATTCATCATAACCAAGTGGGATTTACCCCTGGGATGCAAGGATGGTTCAACATATGCAAATCAATCAATGTGATACATCATATCAACAGAATGAAGGATGAAAACCATAAATCATTTCAATTGAAGCGGAAAAAGCATTTGATAGACTTCGATATCCCTTCATGATAAAAACCCTCAAAAAACTGAGGATAGAAGAAACATACCTCAGTAAAAGCCATGTACAACAGACCCACAGCTAGTATCATACTGAATGGGGTAAAACCAAAAGCATTTCCCCTAATATCTGGAACACAACAGGATGCCCACTGTCACCACTGTTATTCATTGTAGTAGTAGAAGTCCTGGCCAGAGCAATCATAAAAAAGAAAGATATAAAGGGCATTCAAATTGGAAAGAAGAAGGCAAATTATCCTTGTTTGCAGATGATGTAATCTTATATTTGGAACAATCTAAAGACTCCACAAGAAAACCATTAGAACAGATCAATAAATTCAGTAAAGTTGCAAGATACAAAATCAATATACAACATTCAGTAGCATTTATATGCCAACAGTGAACAATGTGAAAAAGAAACAAAAAAAGTAATCCCATTAACAATAGCCACACATAAAATTAAAGACCTAGGAATTAACCAAAGAAGTGAAAAATCTCTATAATGAAAATATAAAACACCGATGAAATAAACTGAAGAGGACACCAAATAATGGAAAAATATTCCATGGTCATGGATTGGGAGAATCAATATTGTTAAAATGTTCATATTACCCCAAGCAATCTACAGATTCAATGCAATCTCTTTCAAAATACTAATACCATTCTTCACAGAAATAGAAAAAAAAAAATCCTAAAGTTTATATGGAAACAGAAAAGGCCCAGAATAGCCAAAACTATCTGAAGCAAAAAAGAACACAATTGGAGGAATCACATTACCTGACTTCAAATCATACAACAGAGCTATACTAACCAAAACAACATGGCACTGGTATAAAGACAGACACATCAACCAATGGAACAGAATAGAGAACCCAGAAACAAGTCCACATACCTACAGTGAACTTATTTTCAACAAAGGTGCCAAGAACATGCAGTGGGGGAAAGACTGTCTCTTCAATGAATGATGCTTGGAAAACTGGATATCAATATGCAGAGGAAGGTAGACCCCTATCTCCCACCAAATACAAAAATCAAACCAAAATAGATTGAACACTTAAATTTAAGGCCTCAAGCTATAAAACTAGTACAAGAAAACATTGGGGAAATCTCCAGGACTCTTGTCGGGGCAAAAATTTCTTGAGCAATGCCCCACAAGCTCAAGCAACCAAAGCCAAAATGGACACATGATATCACATCAAGTTAAAAAGCCTCTGCACAGCAAAGGAAACAACCCACAAAGTGAGGAGAAAACCCACAGAATGGGAGAAAATATTTGCAAACTACCCATCTGACAAAGGATTAATAACCAGAATATATAAGGATCTCAAACAACTCTAAATGAAAAAATCTAATAATCTGATCCAAAAATGGGCAAAAAATTTGAATAGACATTCCTTAAAAGAAGACATACAAATGGCAAACAGGCATATGAAAAAGTGTTCAATATCATTGATCATCAGAGAAATGCAAATCAAAACTGCAGTGAGATATCATCTCACCCTAGTTAAAATGGCTTATATCCAAAAGACAGGAAATAACAAACACTGGCGAGGATGTGGAGAAAAGGAAATTCTCATACAGTGTTGGTGGGAATGTAAGTTAGTAAACCTGCTATGGAGAACAGATTGGAGTCTCCTCAAAAATTACAAATAGAGCTACCATATGATCCAGCAATCCCATTGCTGGGTATATACCAAAAAGAAAGGAAATCAGTATATCAAAGAGATATCTGCACTCCTATGTTCATTGCAGCACTGTTTACAATAGCCAAGATTTGGAAGCACCCTAAGTGTTCATCAACAGATGAATGGATAAAGAAAATATGGTACATATACCCAATGGAGTATTATTCATCCATAAAAATGAATGAGATCTTGTCATTTGCAACAACACGGATGGAACTGGAGAACATTATGTTAAGTTAAATAAACCAAACACAAAAAGGCAAACATCACATGTTCTCACTCATTTGTGGGATCTAAAAACTAAAAAAAAAGCTCATGAACATAGAGAGTAGAAGGATGGTGACCAGAGGCTGGGCAGTGTAGTGGTGGCGGTGGGGAGGGCTCTGCTGGTCGAGGTGGGGATGGTTAATGCGTACAAAAAAATAATTAAAGAATGAATAAAACCTACTATTTGATAGCACAACAGGATGACTATAGACAATAATAACTTAATTTTACATTTTTAAATAACTTGAAAAGTGTAATTCGATTGTTTGTAACCCAAAGGATAAATGCTTGAGGGAATGTATACCCCATTCTCCAAGATGTGCTTATTGCAAATTGCCTGCCAGTATCAAAACATCTCATGTACCTAATAAATACATACAACTACTACGTACCCACAACAATTTAAAATAAAAATAAAAATTTTAAAAAGAGCATGATTTTGATGGCACACAGCGTGGGTTCAAATCTTAATTGTATTATTTACTAGCAAAGTGAATTTATGTAAGTTATTTACTAGTTAATGCCTCCCCTTCTTCATGTGTGAAACAGAGAACACAGTAGCTCCTACCTTAGTGAGTACTTATAAGGGTTGCATGAGATAATCTTCAAAGTACTTAGAACTTAGCAAGCTCTCAATAAAAATTAAGCTATAGTGTCATTTTATTTTAGTGATCATAAATGTATTTCTAAAAGCTTATATAGTTTTCACTGAAAACTCGGTTTTTCTTGCTTATCTTCTCTAGAAAGTTCGTATCATGTCACAAGCAGAATTGTAGAAATATAACTAAGGTGGTTTTGGAGGAAATACAGCATTTCCAGGAGACCAAATATTTTTCTCTGCAAATGTGCTAAACAATACTCAATGGTGTTCATAAAATAACTTGACAGTGATAAATGTGAATGGTCCCAATGTAAACATTGCATTGAGCGAAAATTTTGGCAGGAGTGGTGGGACTTGGAAACTCTTTCTAAGTTTTTCTTTATCATAAGAGTAAGTTAAGAGAGTTGGACAAGCAGGTAGGTAATTGCATGAATAAATAAGATTCCCAAAGATCCTTGAACTCAGAGACACCAAGATAATCCATGAGCATAACTGAAAAATGAGGCAAAGAGATGCAGGAAGAAGAGATGGAGAAGACATGGCACAATAACAAGAATGCAGAAAACATCCAATTACAGAAGTGGTTGTCAAAGTTCATTCCCAGGAGCACAGTGTTGTCTGAGCTGCTCAGAAGTATCCCTCTCCACAGGATGCAATAGCAACATCCTTCTCATATGAAGTCATCATCACTCAGTTAATCAAGTTTTCCTTAAGTTGTTGTTGTTGTTGTTTGTTGTTTGTTTTTGTTTTTGTTTTTTGAGATGGAGTCTTACTCTGTCTCCCAGGCTGGAGTGCAGTGGCACTATCTCGGCTTACTGCAATCTCCACCTCCCAGGTTCAAGCGATTCTCCTCCCTCTGCCTCCCAAATAGCTGGGATTACAGGCACCTGCCACCATGCCCAGCTAATTTTTGTATTTTTAGTAGAAACAGGGTTTCACCATATTGAAACCAGACTGGTGCTGAACTCCTGACCTCAAGTGATCCACCCGCCTTGGCTTCCCAAAGTGCTAGGATTACAGGCATGAGCCACTGCACCCTGCCAATATAAGTATTTCCTCCACTAAAATATTAAAACTTTTTATACTTTTTCCTGCCTCTAGACCTTTGTCTTCCTGAGTTTTGCAGCAGTTTGGCTCGGAGAGCAGCATTTCCTCCTGCAGCCCAGGGCTAGAATCTTGGTAATGCCTTAGTTTCCAGTTCCCCTTAGTTTCCATTGCACCCAAGTGCTGAACCCTGCCTTACTCAAGAATCTCTTAGCTGGCTTGGTCATATTTTAAGCCAATGGATTTCAACTTTAATGTTTTTCCTTATTTCTTATTATAAAAATAATACATTGTCATGGTTGAAAATCTGCAAAATACAGAGAAGCACAAAAAAGAAAATGTTTGAATCATCTCCAGGGAGAGCGACAGTAAATATTATCTAATTTTCCAGTAATTTTCTGTATATTTTTATAAAAATGAGAGCATGTAGTGTGAACATACCATGTAATAAACATTTTTTTCTGTTCTCACTCTTCTGCCACAGAGCTTCATGGTTTCTAACTTTTATATATGTGCAAGATGTACTTAATGGATCCCTCTATGTGATAATTTAGTATGTTTCAGATATTTCACCATTACAGATCATGCTAAAAATATTCCTTTATCTCCTTTAATGTATCCAACATTCTCTGCTTTGGAGAATGTTTAAAAAGACATTCAGTACTTTAAAAAGACAGTCAACATCCTCTGTTTTGGAAGGCAGAGAATTGTTAGGAATATTTTTATACAAGAATTTGGGAAAGTTGTTAGTATAAATGAATAATGTTTTTAAAGATGTTGGAAGTAGAGTAAGTGTCAGTTTGTTTTGTGCTGCTATAACAGAATAGTATAGATTGGTTAATTAATAATGTACATATATTTATTTGGATTATGGTTCTGAGGCTGGGAAGTCCAAGATCGAGGGGCCCCATCTAGCGAGGGCCTTCCTGCTGCATCACAAACACGACAGAAGGCATCAGATGGTGAGAGAGTGTAAGGGCTGAACCCATCCTTTTATGAGGAGCCCACTCCCACAACAATGGCATTAATCCATTCATGAAAGCAAAGCCCTCAGGATCTAATCACTTCTTAAAGTCCCACTTCTCAATATTGTTGCAATGGGGATTGATTTCCCAACATATGAACTTTGGGAGAGGCACTCAAACCATAGCAGCAAGCTTTATTCATTTACTTCTGTATCTCTTAAATGAACTGTCTCATTCCTCCAAAATGTTGAGAAATATGAGAAACTTTTTACAATAGCCAATACAGATGCAATTAGTAACAGCCAATAGGTAACTTTTCTTTCCTTCTGCACTGGCTATTGCTTGTACCCTCCAGAAAAAGCCAGGGAACAAGAGAGGGTCAATACAGACAGAAGAACATACAGACAGTTGGAGGGGAAAGGTAATTTATTCCAATTTTCCTCATTATTCATAGAATGAGACTGAGGTTTGAAGAGAGAAAGTGACTTCCCCAAGATCAAGAGGGAATCCCAGCAGAAACAGGAGCTTCAGACTCCAGTGTCCTGACCAGAATCTTTCCTTCTCTATAATGCTGGCTTTGTCAAAGCCATATCCACTGCTCACTCCCCAGAAAGACCATCAGCATGAGTTTTTCATGACGTCAAGGGAAGTTTATTAGACCTACAGCAGTGGAGAAGAATACCAGCTTGCCTGGGTCTTAGAGCTGTTGGAAGGACACAGTCAAACAAGGGATTTTGACAGAGTCTGGGAGACTGGCCTCAAGGGGTCTTTCAAGGTGGAGGACAGATTGTAAATGGGTGCTATTCACGATTTAGGATTGGGGAACACAGTAAGATGAGCATTTTAAGCCATTCTCTATAAGTAAACTACTCCTTGATAAGCAAACTGTTTGCTGACTAGACTTGACAGAATAGCTATTGTTCAGACGAGCAAAATCTTTTCCCATGGAAATTGGTTTACAGGAAGTTCCTAAGGCAAACATTGAATGATTGGTTGGTTTATAGACTGATGTTCTTGGAAAATAATTTCCTGCTACAAATAGTTACATCATGATGTCATACAGGGTGGTCTTGGTTCCCAATCCTGAGATTTCAGGTTTGTGAATGCTGGCATTCCGTCACTTCCTGAAGGACCTGGCAGCGGGGATCCAGGCTGGCCATGTGGCCACCTGAGGAAAGCGGGCTACCTCTGACTGAGGAGTCTGGCCCAGATAACTGAGGAATGATCACAAAAACAGGGTGTCATTAAGAACCTGGTGAAATTTCAGCTACCTACAGGAACTCCTGCTGAATCAAAGAATAGAAGCATAGAAAGCATGGGACTCCTCCTGCTCTGAGCTGAGCTGCTCTTCAGCAATTCTTCAGATCTGGAACAGTCATGTCCTGGCCATACTTCATCTAACCTCTTAAATCCAACCTCCATTAATTAAAAAAAATTGATTAAGTGTCCACTAAATGCGAAGGAACAAGCTAAGCATGAAGATGTATTTTACGTACACAACCTATGTTTATTGCAGCACTACTCACAAAAGCAAAGACTTGGAACCAACCCAAATGCCCATCAATGATAGACTGGATAAAGAAAATGTGGCACATATACACCATGGAATACTACACAGCCATAAAAAAGGATGAGTTCACGTCCTCTGCAGGGACACGGATGAAGCTGGAAATCATCATTCTCAGCAAACTAACACAGGAACAGAAAACCAAACACTGCACGTTCTCACTCATAAGTGGGAGTGGAACAATGAGAACACACGGACACAGTGGAACATCACACACCGGGGCCTACTGAGGGATGGGGGGCAAGAGGAGGGAAAGCATTAGAAGAAATACCTAATGTAGATGACAGGTTGATGTGTGTGGCAAACCACCATGACATACGTATGCCTATGTAACAAACTTGCACTTTCTGCACATGTATCCAAGAACTTAAAGTATTTTAAAAAAAGAGAAAAAAAAAGATGTGTCTTAGAGGGTGTGTGATCCAGTGAAGGATACAGCACAATATAGAAAAAGTTCCCTTTAACGGAGTAAAGTAGTTAGAAAAAGTCTCACAAAGATGACATTCACAATGGGTCATAAAGGATGATGGATTCTGCAGGTAAAGATGGGAGGGAAGGGCATTTCACCAGAAGCATATGCAAGTGATCTGGAGAAATGGGGTCTTATGAGGACACAGGAAAGCACAGGCTCCGTGGCCAGGAGCAGAGCAAGACGCACTGGGAAGGGCAGGGAGGGGCTGTATCTTTGAGGGACTTTCATACCATTCCAAGGAACTGACTCCTTAAGGAGATGTGAAATAGTGAAGACTCATCCATGAAGTCCATCTTGGTCTTACTCAGATATTTCTGGCACTTTAGTGGAGGACAGGTTGAAGCAGGGGACAGAGGAGCTGCCCACTGATCAGAGAGCCTAGACGCGTGGCAGGAGAAGGGCCCTGTAATGGATAAGAGAGGCAGCACGACCACCCCAAACTCCCAGTCTCACTGCTTTGACTCATTTTGCTGGCACCACAGGAAGACCACCATTGTCCCCCCTTATCTGAGGTTTCATTTTCCACAGTTTCAGTTTCCTGCAGTCAACCTCAGTTCCATAATATTAAATGGAAAATTCCAGAAATAAGCAATTCACAAGTTTTAAATGGTGCGCCATTCTGGGTAGCTTGATGGAATCTGGCACCGTCCCCTCCACCTCACCCAGGAAGTGAGTCCTCCCTTTGTGCAGCATGTCCACGCTGTAGATGCTACAGGCCCCTTAGTCACTTAAGAGCGGCTCAATTAGCAGATCCACTGCCCAAAAATCGAAAATCAGTACTGCAGTGCTTGTGTTTACGTAGCCCTTTTTTTACTTATCAATGGCCCCAAAGCATGCGAGTGGTGATGTTGGCAATTCAGATAATTCAGATGCAGCCAGTTCAGATGGTTTCTCAAAGAGAAGCCATAAAGTGCTTCCTTTAATGGAAAAGATCGGCTGGGAGCTGTGGCTCACACCTATAATCTCAGCACTTTGGGAGGCCAAGGAGGGTGGATCACGCGAGGTCAGGAGTTCAAGATAACCCTTGCCAATATGGTGAAAGCCCCTCTCTACTAAAAATGCAAAAAAAAAAAAATTAGCCTGGCATGGTGGCAGGCACCTGTAATCCCAGCTACTCAGGAGGCTGAGGTGGGAGAATTGCTTGAACCCGGGAGGGCGGAGGTTGTAGTGAGCTGAGATGGCACAACTGTACTCCAGCCTGGGCAACAAGCACAAAACTCAGTCTCAAAAAAAGGAAAAGGGGAAAAGATAAAAATCCTCAACTTAATAAGAGAAGAAAAGAATTATATGCTGAGGTTGCTAAGATCTACTCTAATAATGACTCTTCCATCCACAAAATTGTGAAGAAGGCAAAAGAAATTCATGCTAGTTTTGCTGTCACACCTCTAACTGCAAAAGTTACAGTGATGGTGTGTAATAAGTGCTTTGTTAAGATGCCAAAGGCATTAAATTTGTGGGTAGAAGATATGAACAGAAATACGTTCCTACTGATGGCAGTGCATTTCACCAGAAAGCACTGAGCCTACAGGAAAACTTCAGTAAGGGATCTCTTGAAATAAGTGACACCATACCATTTACCGCAGACTCAGGGACACAAAAGATCAGTGGGAGCCTAATGCCACATCACAATGCCTGCATACTTTATCTCATCACATAGGCATTGTATCATTCACATCATTACAAGTGGAAAAGGGGTGTGTGTCTATAGTACAATAAGATATTTTGAGAGCGAGAGAGAAACCACATTCACATAACTCTATTTGTTATCATTGTCCTATTTTATTATTCGTTTTGTTGTTAATCTCTTACTGTGCTTAATTTTTTAAATTACATTTTTTCATATGTATGTATGTATGTATATGGAAAAAAAGCATATATAGGGTTATCCGTTGTTTCAGGCATCCACTAGGGCAGTGGTCCCCAACCTTTCTGGCACCAGCGACTGGTTTCGTGGAAGATAATTTTTCCACAGACTGGCAGGGCGAATGATTAAAATGCATTACACATTCATTGTGTACTTATTTCTATTATTATTATATACTCACCATAATGTAGAATCAGTGGGAACCCTGAACTTGTTTTCCTGCAACTAGACAGTTCCATCTGGGGGTGATGGGAGAAGGTGACAGATCATCAAGCCTTAGATTTTCAGAAGGATCACACAAACTAGATCCCTCACACGTGCAGCTCCCAGGTTTGCACCTCTATGAGAATCTAATGCCACTGCTGATCTGGCAGGAGGTCAAGTTCAGGTGGTCATGCTCGCTGGCCGGCCACTCACCTGCTGTGTGGCCTGGTCCCTAACAGGCCACAGACCAGTACCAGTCCATGGCCTGTGGGTTGGGAACCCCTGCACTAGAAGAGTCTTGGAGTATATCGTGAGAATAGAGGGGAACTACTCTCTATTAAAATATCAAGTCCCAACTCATAGGAAGGGAAAGATTGACCTTTGAAAAATGCTCTTCAGCATGATAAGTGGAAAAATTAAGAATCAAAACAACTTTTTCTTAAGTAATTTGTTTTTATTCTCAGTGAACTAGTGAACTGTTTGTAGTTCTCTACAGAATCACTCACCAAATTAGTATTTAGGTCAACCTGGCCTTGGATAAAGATGTTTCAAAAGGAGGTTTGTATCTTGGTAATAGACAATGGTCCTTTGCATTCAGAGCTGGGAGCCATTAGTAATTGTTGAGGTTTAACTCTGGGAATGCGTTCAGTGCTTCTTCCAATCAGCGTGAGATCTACTCAGACTCCAGACTCAGCAGGGTGGTGGGAAGTATTGAGAAATTTTGGAGAACAGAGCTACTTAAACAGAATTAAGGCAGCTGGTCTGGGCAGCACACCTCAGGGAGAAAGTTGACACATAATCTTGCCTTTGTGTCAGCTGGCTCCTTTAATTTTGCTTCTGAATATGCGGCATGCTTTTCCCACTTTCCACTTGTGACTGGGCTCTAATAAATTCACAAGAAGACATTTAAGATTGCCATCATCGGCCAGGCGCAGTGGCTCATGCCTGTAATCCCAGCACTTTGGGAGGCAGAGGAGGGTGGATCATGAGGTCAGGAGATCGAGAACATCCTGGCCAACATGGTGAAACCCTGTCTCTATTAAAAATACAAAAAGAATTAGCTGGGCATGGTGGCACGCACCTGTAGTCCCAGCTACTCGGGAGGCTAAGGTAGGAAAATTGCCTGAACCTGGGAGGCAGAGGTTGCAGTGAGCCATGATAGCAATAGCACCACTGCACTCCAGCCTGGCAACAGAGTGAGACTCCATCTCAAAATAAATAAATACATAAATAAATAAATAAATAAAAGATTGCCATCATCTTAAAAACGTGCTGGATATTCACAAAGACACATTTGTAGATGTATCTTTTGAGAAATCTAGTATGAGTCCGATGTCTTCTACTAATTAGGAATCTGGTCTAATCAATGGCAATGATACGGAGCCCTATAGGATGCCCAGGTACATCAGATACTTCCACTGCTAGTGGGCAGTTGCCATGCATCACAAAATGTGAAGGATCCACAAGGAGAAGACATACCCAGCCAAGATGCCTGGGGACATATATATTCCCAGTGAAGGTGGGATCATGTTTATAGCCTCAGACCTTCCATTTGTAATAAAAGTGACCAGCTGAGTGCAGTTAGAGTAATGGAGCTGCTGTAGCAGAACTGAGAACTATGATATTGGGGTAAGGTGGAGGAAAGGTGATTAAACTGTATAATCTTTTATACAGTTTTTGCTCCTAGAGACCAGTCTTGATTTGTTCCTAACTTCACCCTTTGCTATTTCTGGGCATTATGAGGTGTATGACTTCTCCTCCAGCCCATGATTAGTTCATTACCTGAGATACAAGGGAGATCATACTACTAAGGGGGGTTGGAGCTGGTGTGGTGGTTTTGAAGTCAGACAGGCCTGGATTTTAATCCTTCCTGATAAAAGAATTAATTTTAACTCAGGAAATTTTACTGAAGACATGCCGGCCTCAGACTACTCATCTACAAAATGGGAATAATAATATCTACTTTGCAGAGGTTTTATAAAAATTGGTTGTAATGCAGGTAAAGTATCTCAAAAATAGTAAGAATTATATTTATTATATTAGTTCTGTGCCAAAGATGTTAGCTGAACAATCTTGAGAGATCAATTCATGGCTACTGTTTTTTGAAATGATTTTTTAAAATCTCTTTATAATTATCTGGCACTCTCAAAAACAATGCAATGAATTTCAACATACGTAAAAGGTTTCTTTGCAGAACACTCTGTGGTCATTTCCCCACCAAGATGACTCATTTTTTCTCTGGCCAGCATGTGATACAAATCAAAGTCCAATGGACAAATGCGCATGGCCAGGGTGGCTTCCAGGGTGCTCTGTGCTGCATATACTCTGGAGCGTTGCTACCAAATGTCAGTGTGAACACACAAGGGTATAACTTCCACAAGTCAAAAAAAAAAGGAACTATAAATCAGAGACTCTAGGGTAAAATTATTGAAATTGCTATGCCCTCAGCACATGGGAAATGGTCAACCATTGTGATAATAAATAGGTCCACCTGAAATCCCAAAGTAGGAAGGAGGTTTTAGCTGAAAGGAAATATATTCAGTTCTGCCTCTTGGCTTTCCAAATAGCATTCTATTGGAAATGTGCAAATAAACTTTTAGAAATTAGGCATTTGATGACTGAATTTAAATCAAGCTATAAGGTTCACATCCATTAGCTCCAATTCATCTTGAGAAATCTGAATTTAGAAACGCGTAGCTGCAGCCTTCTCTGGCATACAAATAATTCAAATTTACATCTTTTTTGCACAGCTATAGCTGTATATATTTTCTGCCTATCACCAAGGAGAAGACACAGAGCTACAATTGAAGGGCAGTTGCTTCTAACACTGGCACTGGACTGCAAGTCAGATCACCCGACAGCCACAATGCATTCCAAGTCGTAAAGTTCGCAAAGCACTCACATGTCTCGGCATGTGGTGTAGATGGACCTTTTGTGGCTAGTGCTCACAAGGGCAAACTGGTCCCCAGAAAGTTCAATGTCTTATCCAAGGTCACTAGAAACAGGAAACAAAGAAATGCATGCCTGTAGCAAGGTGAATCCTGAAACCTGAAATAAGAGATGGCCGAGGCTAAATAGTGAGTCAGGATTTAAAAATCCAAGGTGGTGACAGAGCTCTTTGCAAGTGAAGTTAAATTCAACAGCCTCACTCCACAGATGGAAGTGGCTGCATGTAGGAAACCTCCCCAGAGAGATCTCAGGTCTAGAACCAAGTGGATCCGACAGCAAACCCACACTTTCCACCACACCAAAACCCCAGGAGCAACACGTCCTCCTCCACACTCAACTTTCATTTGCGATGGGGGAACAGAAAGGAAAATAGCAACCTCCTTTCAACAATCTCAATAATGAGCTATCTGAGCAGCCATTTTAGAAATGACTGTATTAATTGGACTTAATTAATCACCCTCTGGGTTATCTACAGATGGGAGAATGGAGCTTTCCAAGGAGGTCAGAGGGTATCAGCCGTTCAGAGGTTTTGCCAAGAAAAAAAAAAATCAGAGTTTTTTTTCTTAATTACCAAAATTACTGTAATTCACAGAATAATCAGAAACAGCTGATCATCTGTTTAGGAGACACTTTCACATCATCACATAAAATAAATGAGTGCCAGGATCACTGCATTTGCCTATTCTTGACTGCATTAACTCACAGTTGGAACAAACAGTATCAATAATAGATTACCACCTATGTATGAGCTACAGCCTTCCTCTGCCATTTTGTGCATTTCACAGCATGAAATTTTTACAAACTTTTATCCAGCAAAATAGAAAAGTCATTTCAGAACCTTATATATGAAAATACCTAATTCTTCCTACAACTGAGACAGAAGACAATCAGCAATTCTCGCTTTCTTTATATCAAGGTATGGATGACTTTAAAATCTCAAATCAAGGGCAATTGTGAGTTTTTATTTTTACAAAAATCCTTCATCCTGCAACTTCTGAGGCTCTCAGACACTTCTCACACTTAGAGTAAGATGAGAATCATCACAAGTAAGAGGAGAATGCCTCTCGGACAGCAGCCGTGAGAGAGAAGACGAGCCTGTTGCACAAAGGGGACACCTGTTTTGCAGTTTCACAGTATTTACTTGGGGATTATAAAACAATCATAACTGTCTTAAATTTGCACGTACCTTATAGCTTCAAAAATTGTCAGAATACAAAGAAAACTGGATGCATATACAGTAACAGTGGGCGATGCAATACATTTTTTTGTAACTGGTAGAATGAGTAGAAATAAATGTAAGTATGTTACTCAAGGATACTAAATATCTGATTCATATGAGTAAAATACTGTCATTTAGGAGTTCAACGACTTCTTAAACAATTTCTGCACAAAGTGCTTTGCTTATACTACTAGTAGAAAACATCAAGAAATATACTAGAAATTTCTGCCAACAGGCAGTCAGTTTGACCTCAGTCTGGCTGAGATGGAGCAGGGGAATTGCAGTTACAAATATCTCACCAAGATGAACATGACGTGCAGATGTGAAGCCTGTGTCACACAGGCCCTGGAGAGGTTGCAGGAAACGGGGAAAGAGGCAGAGAGGTCAGGAACTGAGGGTTTGGCAACCGAAGGGAGTACTGGGTTGCTCGTAGGTGAAAATGTTTTCTACGCGATCCCAAGGCGACAAGAACAGGACTGAAAATAGAACAGCTTATCCGCTCACCTCCTCCCTCCAGAATACACCCGCCCGGTCCTGGCTCCTCGCCTGGTCATTTCCTACATGTGGCACAGCCACCAGGGAGCCAGCTCCCACTCTGAACAGAGGGTTTTACTAAAATTTGTCTCTTGTTCAGGTACTGTCAGAATGGCTACAGTAATCACTGTGTTTATACTTGGCCCCATTAAATAACAAAAAATGTGTATTGCAAATATTAATGCTAACTCAATGAAAAGTACACTCCTACCTGACTTAGGTGATCCATCCTGCTGAGCCACCGCCAAACTGTGACATAATGGGGTCATTAAGTGGCTGCCATGAATAGGCAGCATCTACCTTAGCTGTGGAGACAAAGAACTGCTTGAAATCTAAGCTTCCATAGTCATGGAAACAGCCCCTGGCTTTCCCCATAGAATCAGAGCTAGGATGGCTGCAAGGTGGCATGACCAGCCTCAGCAAATAAAAACCCAGGGACCAGGCACGGTGGCTCACGCCTGTAATCCTAGCACTTTGGGAGGCCGAGGCGGGAGGGATCATGGGGTCAGGAGATCGAGACGATCCTGGCTGACATGGTGAAGTCCTGTCTATACTAAAAATACAAAAAATTAGCCGGGCGTGGTGGCGGACGCCTGTAGTTCCAGCTACTCGGGAGGCTGAGGCGGGAGAATGGCCTGAACCTGGGAGGCGGAGCTTGCAGTGAGCCGAGATCGCGCCACTGCACTTCATCCTGGGCGACAGAGCCAGACTCCGTCTCAAATAAATAAATAAATAAATAAAACGCGAGAGACTCTGGTCAAATTGAATTTCAGTAAAGAAAAAATCATACTTAGTGTAAGTATGGCTCAAGTAGTCATGGAGCCAGGTGCAAGCACACAGTAGTATGGGGGACATCACACACTGGTTTTTCACCTGGCCACCCTACTCCTAGGGAAAGTATTTGGAAACTAAGAACTTGCATCCCCTACCCCATGCCCTGCCAGTGCCCTGCACCACACAGCCTATCTGGTATCTGTGAATACCAGCAGCCGTGGAAGGGTCAGCATGGCCACATGTCTTCCACAGGACCCTCACTCGCGCATCACATCTAACAGCCAACTGTTCACGTCTCTCAGCAGCGGTTGCCAGCCTCGGCTGTCCAGCACGGCACAACGGCGCCTGCAGGGCCTGTGACCAGAAAGCATGCACGCACCTATCTTTGTATTCCCTTCAGGTTCCGTTTTAGCCAGCAAACCTCAAATATTGAAGGCGGAAAAAAAGCCTGCTAGGGACAGCTGCTGCTGAGAGGAGAGGCAGAGGCTGACTTTCCATTCTGAAGGCCCACCTGGTGGGGGCCAAGCCGCTGAGGACAGGAGAGCGGCACTCCACATACACCATCTCTGCCTCCTCAGAGATCCTGCAGGCTCACACAGCCGCGCGCACACACACTCACATATGCACAACACCCACACACACGCTCACACACCCCGACACACACACTCACCCACACACACCCAGATGTGCCTTCACACACTCACACACCCACGTGCACCCACACACCCATAAACACACCAACACGCACACACCCACACACACACACCCACCCACACACACTCTCACACACCCACACTCTCATACACACAGTCCACCCACGCCATTCACATGCTCACAAACCCACACAAACCATTCACATGCTTATGCATTCACACATCCACACACACCGTAGACAACAGTCACACACACCATTTACACACCTGCTCCCACATTCACATACCCACATACCATTCACACATTCACACACGTACCATACACACCATGCACTCACACACACACATCCGTGCATCATACACAGTGACACACACAAATACGCACACACTCATTCCCACGCAATCACACACGACACACATTTACACACACACTTTACACACATTTACTCACAAAATACACACACTTGCACACAAATACTGTCACACACATTCACACACACTGACACACACTGTCACACAAATGCATACACTATAACACACGAAACAAACTCAGTCTCACATTCTCTCACACACACATAATTATCTTGGTAGTGTTATGACATGGGCATCACAGGGCCCTCAGCTCTTTTTTCAAGGCAAATAGCTATATCATATATTGTCAAAAGTTGTGTCACTTTTTTTAACATTCCATCAATAAACTGATGACTCTGGGGTTCACTGCGACATCTATCTAAAGTTTTAAGAAGGAAAAAGCATCCTAGCTTGGGCTGAGAAAACGGTGCGTCCTCCAACAATCCTTTGTGACTTCCTTTAATAACATGAGGGAGTCGCGCGCTCCTCTGCCTCCAGCCTCCCTGGCCTGCCGGGCCCCACCTGCCTCTCCTCCACCGCAGCTCCCAAGGCCTCTCCCCCTTACCTCCTTTCTTCCCAAGGTAATGACTTCTTTTTTATAACTGGCCTCGAGTCTTTTGTTCAAGTAGGTATGGCATACTCATGGTCTTTTAAGAAGCCAGTTCTCTTTTTAAAGTACGCTCCCGATAAGCTAAGAGTTCTTCCAGGAGATCTTTAAATAAAGCAGCGGGTAATGATGGAGGCACCAACCGAGAGGCGGCCCCTTGGCTCCCTGTAGGAGCCATCCCAGGGCCGATGGCTAGCAACTTGTCAACCCAGAAGGGAATGAGAATTTGCAGAGAGGAGGGCGAACCTTGCAGCAGAAGCGCTGGACTGAGAAGTTTTATGAGCTGAGCTTTAAAGGAGGGCTTCGTTAACTAAGGATACTTTTCACTCGGCCCCTGTGCCAGCTGCTCTGAACTCCACGATCTGATTCCATCTCCTAGTGGAGCAGGGGTCTGAGTGCTAATGGAGCCGACCGCAGTGTGAATGTCGATCTGGCCTCCTGGGAAAGCACTTTAGAAAGGGCCCCTTGGCGGTTAGGGCTTAAAATAAGCACATGGTAAAATCAGAGCCCGGGTGCCTCTGGGGTCTCAGAAAGGACGCGGCACTCAGACTGTAGTCCCCTGTGGGGCAGAGTAGCCCCCAGGACTGACCCAGACCCAGCATCCAATCCCGAGAGAGGCCTGCAGACCTAGCGTCAAGCCGCCAGCAACCCCACTGTGGACATCCTAACCTACCCTCAGACCCAGGGTTCAATCCAACATGGTGACCCTGGCCTAGTGAGAGATATACATTTGACCAGAATTTTAAAGCATAACTGAGAGTGTAAATGAGAAAAAAAATGAAAAGGTTCCCAGTTACAGCCCTCTTCACGCAAACATCCTTGAGTTTTAATAAATCTCTAAGTTGAATGTTCACACAATTCTCTGATTTTCTCTGTATTCATTCTTGGTCACTCTAGACATTGAGTCACTTGTGTTCTTGTGATTCTCTTCCTCTTCTTCTCTAGTGTGGTGCTTTGCAAAGTGCAGTCTCTGGACCATGGCCTGTTAGCCATGCAAATTATCTACCTCATCCCAGACCTCCTGAATCCGCATCTCTGGGAGTTGAGTGCAGAAATCAGTTTGGGGGCTTTCCAGGAGATTCAGGGGTATTTCCCTAAGAGATCCACTGTTACAGGAAGACCTGTGCTCCCCACTCTCGTCCCCAGACAACATCCAACACCATTATAGAGGCACTGTGTCCCTCAATAGCACTGGCTCATCCCCAGGCTAGCCCATCGTGTCTCCTCTAGAACGTGGCCTGTGCTGCTCCTCAGAGGGGGTTGCTGTGGGGAAAACTCTGTGAGCCCTTGTCCAAATGGAGAGCAGCACCATGCTAGCTCAAGGACTTTGGCAACTCCTTCACCTCTCTGATAATCAGCTCCTCAGCTGTCCAATGGTGATAATAGGGCCGTCGTCATTGGATTAATGTGAAGAGACACCAAAGTAATACAAGCAAAGCAAATTGCATATAGTAGAGACCCAATAAATAATGATTATTTTCTTCCGCCTAAAAGAGATACCCGTCTACTCTTCTCTCTTAATTGTACTGTGCATCATCTAACACCTGCTGCTAATGCTATTTTCTCACTTATTGTTAAAGAAAAATTTATCCAAACACTTGTTAAAAAATGGTATGGCAGACTTTATTCAGGGGGTACATGGTGATCAGTGTAGGGACTACTGCAACGAGGGCTTGCTGTGGGGAGAGAGGCTTGGCTCATCTCTGAGCACAGCATGGGTGAGGGGATTTCCAGCCCAGAAGTAGGCAGTGGGTGGTGGTGGAAAATGACTAAGAGGAAATCACAGAGACAAAGGGACTGTTGTTAGACCCACTCAGTGGGACTTGTGCTGAGAGCACGCCAGGGTGACGAGACACAGAGGGTGGTCAGATCCCAAGGATGGGGCTCTGTTGATTAAAGACTCAGCAAGATTCTTGCTCAAGCTGGATTCCACAAGGAAAGAGGGAAACACAAGGTCAGACCTAGTCTAAAAGGACTCAGAGAAGCCTGATAAAGTTCTGGTCAGAGTGCCTCTTTGTCACCATAAAGATTTTCTAATACTCCAAAGGGAAGCGATCTCTCCCCCTTTTGAGCCCACTGCCAGATTTCTTAACTCCTGTGACATCCTGCTTTGTTTCATTGTCTTGAGTAGAATTCTCTTTTTTCCCTATGGAACTTCAGTTGCTCCACAATGGGCATAAGTACACCTTACTCATCTCTTATCCACCCTAGTATCTGCACAAAGCCCACAGCTGTCTTTAACACCTGCTGGGATGTGACATCTGTGTTGTGACGGGACGTCCAGGCCAACACCTGATGCCTGCTTCCATTACCCTTGTTCTGTTCTACAGCAAGGAGAAGACCACACAGCTTCTCACACAAGACTATTTTCCGTGCCCTCCCCAAGACGGGGGAGATGTTGTCTGGTGGGCTCCTGCAGCTGTACTGAGTACTGCACTGCTGCAGGCTAAGTTGTGTTCTCAAAAATTTGTATGTTGAAGTCCTAACCCCAGCGCCTCAGAATGGGACTGTATTTGGAGATGGGGCTTTAAAGAGGTGATTACATTAAGTTAAGGTCTTCACAGTGAGTCCTAATCTGAACAGTGTCCTTATAAGAAGAGATTAGGACACAGACACACACACAAGGGAAGACCATGTGAGGACACAGGGAGAAGACAGCATCTACAGGCCCAAGAGAGAGGCCACAGGAGGAACCAGCCCTGCCCGCATCTTGATATCAAAATTCCAGCCCCCAGAATTGTAGGACAATGAATTTCTGTTGTTTGAGCTGCCCAGGTGTGGTGTTTGCCATGGTGGCCCCAGAACACCAACAAGCCTGACCAGGTGTTCAGTGGTGCCCTTTCTCCCACCCCTGGCCAAACACAGGAGACACAGGCCAAGAGAGCTCACATCTTCCCGAGGGGACGGTGCAAGGCTAGGGGGTGGGCCTCACTCCTTTGCAAGGCATCTGTGACTCCTCATCTTAATCTGATAGGAAGGATGAGGAGGAAGCTGAGAGCAAAACCACCTCTCTGGAGTGCTAGCAGTTGGCTCTGCACCCAGGACCCTGGCAAGGAAGAGGGACTACCACACTGGCCAGGGACAGCTTCCACCAGCCCTGACCAGTCTCCCCTCTCCCTTCAGCCCCCAGGGCCCGTTTGGCCTCAGGAATTCCTTCCTCCCTCCAGAAGCGGACGCACCATCACAGAAGCTTGAGGAGCACTGACACCAGGTACCGAGGGCAGAGTCATGGTGCTCAGTGGGGCCCCTGAGCTGGTGAGGGCACCCTTCACAACTGTGCATATGAAATGTGCCGACAAGATGTTCTTTTTTCTGTTATCAAATACTTCTGTATTCGATGGGTAAAAGCACACTTCACTAGCTTGGTGAGGCACTCCACGTCCTTTCCACTTCCTCCAGCTCCTTCTAGGGGTCCTGTCCCCTGGCTTTCTCAGGCCATCTCCCTTCTCTCATCCCTGCAACTCCGAAGGGACTTCTCCAGGTCACCTGCTGTGGGAAGCCTGAGGCTGCCGGTTCCATTCCCCAGGCGCCCCTCGGCAGTGCTCAGGTTCACATGACACCCCAGTCTCCATTGCTAGCGCCAGAGAAAGAGGAAGTCCTCACCAGCTCGCTCTGGCTGTCATACAGACCCTCATGCAGCCTCTCCTTGTTCTGCCCCTGGGAGATGTCAGTAAGACACCATTCAGTGCTCACCCACCTTCCTGGACATGCTCCTGGTGGGGGCCGGGTGCACACATCGGTCCTGGGTAGAAGGGGCAGGCTACGTTCCATCACCCCATCCTACGCCCTCTTCTTTAGAGCTGTGTGTCTGTCTCAACCTCATCTTTCCTGCCTTCTGTCCGGGGAGGCTCTGTCACTGCTACTTTAACTGGGCCCTTAGTGAGCCACCCTCATGTCCCCACTTTGGACAAACCTTGGCATATATCATTCCAGAAGGAGGTGACACTCAGCTGAGATGACGAATGCCCCCATGTCACTCCTGTTGTCTGTAGCCCTTCCTTACGCTTGCAACCAAGTTTGGAGGGGGTGGGGGGCCCATTTCACAAATGCTAAGGGAGACTACAGCTTCAGAAATAATCCTGCCAGTGAGACCCGGCCTTGCTGCTCTGGGCGCTGATAAGAAACTGAAATGAACCACAAGGGCTTATGTTCAGAATCAAAAACTACCCCACATTTACCAATATTTTAATTCATGATGCTTATTTTCTCAGGATGGGAGAAAAACAAAGAATACATCTCGTCTCTATACTGTAACCTACCTTTTTGGCCTATAAATCTTGAAAAGACAACTACCAACTAAGGCATAGATCCTCCTCCCAGCACAGGGGCCTGCCTTTTCTAGCCTAAGCAGTGTTTCCAGATAAGATTTGACTGTCTTGTTCTTGAGTTTTCCGCTCGAGAACACAGTGCCACCGGCTCTCAGATTGACCTGTCAGGCCCATTAGGATTCAGAGGTGTCTGAGTGTGTCCTTTCCTTCCCGCCCTTCCAGGCCCTCATCCTGAGTCCTGCCTCCTGCCGCGCCTGCGTTCCTTGTTGCTAGCACTGCTGACTTTACTGGAGATCAGTCTTTTCTCCTATCTAAATGTGCCTGCTCCGCTTGCCGTCCTGCCTGGGTCTCCTCCACCTGGTTTTTTGGACCATTCCCCCAATGCAGGTGCAGATGCCCACATCTGTCTCCAGGGGGAGGCACTGAGCTTCCCAGGAGGCGTGTCTCCCTTACCACAAATGGGACGTCAGACCCGCGAGGTCCCCAGCAAAGCAAATTCAATGGGGATGGATACGACACGGCTGCGTCCAAGACAATTCACGTGGCCAACGCTGCTGCGAAGATATTTTTGTTGCTGCTGTCCTACAGAATTCTCAAGTCGTTAGTTTCTAGCTAGGAAAGAAAGATTTCTGGAGCACTCTACGCTGGGTGAGGTAGATATAGCAGCTCCTCCGCATGTCACCTTTGATAGTGAAACAGGTGATCCTCCTGGCTCAGCCAACCCCAGGCTCTGTGTTCCCCGAGAGACAGACCCCACCGCCCATAGAAGAGCAAAGCCTGTCTGCCCAGGGCGACTCACTGACACTGTGGGAAACAGCGCAACCCTCTCCCCACCACAGGAAGGGAGCCCTGGGCGGTTCTCCTCAAACACGACGCCAAGGGGATCCCGTTACCTGCCCTGGGAGCTGGAGCAGAAGCAGCATTGACGGCAGCGGAAGGCTGTACCAGAAAGGCCCTCAGCCTAGATGTGCGCAGCTCCCTCTCAGAAGAGCAGGCGGCCCTGCACCTCAGCCCCCAGTCTGCGCCTGTGAGGGAGGGGAAGGAGGGGCAGGAGTCGAAGGAGAGGGGCTCCTCTGCCAGCATCCAGGCTCGGTTGCCAGGTTACTGCTTGCTGGTCTCTGTGTCGCCTGGGGTTGTATTCCCGGCTTACAAATCCAGGGATTCTCTAAAAAGAAGAAAAGGAAGAAATGTTTTTACAAGATTTGATTGTCATGTTCCTGAGCTTTACCATTTAAGAAACAAGTGTCATTGGTTTTCAAATTAAGCCTAAGTTGCCTCATTAGGATTCAACTGTATCTGGGCATAACCACAAGGCTATTTACAGGGAGATTTTATATATACTCACATTGCATACACACACACAGAGGAGGGAGACGTATACACATGCCTATGTATCTCTGTGTGTATATACATACATGGACATATATGAAATACACATTTGCCTAAAAACAATAGGGGAATAAGCGTACAGCCTGAGAAGTCCCTGGGAAAGAGCTCATGAAACAGAAAACAGCAGAGCCCTGTGAGTGCCCTGGCCACTCAGAAGTCTGGCTTCCTTCTCAGCTCCCTCTCTCAGCGCTTTAACTACCCTGAAAGACAACGTCCATTTGATTCATTTTTGGTTTATCTTTGATCTCTCGTCTAGCCGACTCGCATAGGCATTTGCCCTTTGACCAACCCCATCCTCCTTCTCGGGAGTTATCTCAAATAGGCCAAGTAAGAAGCAGCGTGTGCACAAAGCTGGGCATCACAGCATAGTGAGACAAATGGCTGGAGTCAACCCTCATGTCCATTGCCAGGGGATTACATGGGGCCATGTCCACCCCCATGCAGCCCCAGGCAGTTATAAGCAAGAAGAGCACCCTCACCATGTGCATCTGGAGTGTGGTTTTCCAGTCTGTGCTGTAAAGGAAAAGGAGAGTACAGAATGGTGTGTATGGCAGGCTGCCCTCTGTGTTGACGATGTATGAATGCGTTTGTATACACTATGTATTATATATCACATATATTATAAAACACATGTGTACACTATATAAACTTAAACACAGTATAAACATAAACCAAAAACGAATCAAATGGACATTGTCTTTCAGGGCAGTGAAAGAACTGAGAGAGGGGACTGAGAAGGAAACCAGACTTTTGAGTGTGCCTTGTTTTAGTTTTGACTTTAGAACCATGTAAACATTTTACAAACACATACCAAAATAAACTAAATATATTTTCTAAAAATCCCTAAAAATTGGAAAACAATCCAAAACAAATAGAAGCTAACCATAATTCATGTTAGTGGTACTACCATCCTGAGCAGAATTATCTCAAGGGGCTTGAAAATGCATTATTTTGACTCTGCAAGCTTAGCAGAATGTAGCATAAGAGTAAGAAGAACTCCACAGACAACCCTTAAACTGCAGTCACCAGCTTTATTGTTGTAGTAATGGTGGTGTGTTTACATTTATACTAATAAATGCATATATGTAGCAGGACAAAGCAAATAATTATATCAATTATCATTAAAAACAATATTCAAATAGAAGCAGAGTCAAGTAAAAAATCAAAGAATTCAAGCATCATCCTGGAAATGCTAGGTTTGAATTGGAAATATTAGGATCAACTCCTGCTTTATGTTTCTCCCTTACATATTTTTTAGCTTTTGGAAAGCCCTGAAAACAACGACAATCCAGCATTCATGAGCAGCCCCTGATGCCCAAATTGTCCATAAACACTTTTCCCACCCACAGAGACCAAGGGCCAGGGAGAAATGGGTGAAGCAGGAAATGTAGAAAAAGAGCCTGCAAGATTTTGTTGTACCAGAAAGCAAAGAAATTGTCAAATACTACTGGGATCATCTCCAAAGGGGTGAGACGTCATCTTGAAGGGGCTCAGAAGAAACAGTTTGAGTCTTCCAAATGAATAATAATTATAATGTATTGAAATACATCAATTACATAAAAGTCATACTCAAAAACCCAAAAAAGCAACAAAATACAAATATAAAAACAGACAAAAATGCTTGTTTCTGATTGGAGGTTGCTGGAGCACTGATTATTATGTAAAAGGAATCAAGCAACTATCTTCTCTGTCTTGGACAAAGTGTTTCTTTTTTTTTTTTTTTTTTTTTTTTGAGATGAAGTTTCACTCTTGTTGCCCAGGCTGGAGTGCAGTGGCACAATCTCGACCCACCACAGCCTCCGCCTCCCAGGTCCAAGCAATTCTCCTGCCTCAGCCTCCCAAGTAGCTGGAATTACAAGCATTCACCACCATGCTCAGCTAATTTTGCATTTTTAGTAGAGTTGAGGTTTCTCCATGTTGGTCAGGCTGGTCTTGAACTCCCAACCTTAGGTGATCTGCCTGCCTCGGCCTCCCAGAATGCTGGGATTACAGGTGTGAGCCACTGCAGCCGGCCGACAAACTGTTTTTCATGACAAACAATTGTTGAAGGAAATCATTTTATAGAAGAATTCACATCATAAATTCAGGCTGAAATTTAGAAATTGAAGTCTCATCATTTTGAAATCACATATGAGATGATAGGTCTAGGTGGCAGCCATCCATGACTGCTTAAACTATCATGTGAAAGGGAGATGGGGAACTTTAGTTTGGATAATCACACTGACACCACCTGAACCCACTGACCTGTGTCATCATTGGTAAAATGGACAAGCAGGCCATGTGTCTTCTAGTGGGACAGGGACATAGCGTATCCCATGTTCCTATGCTGATGGGATAGGGACACAGCCTAATGAAACTTTC
This sequence comes from Colobus angolensis palliatus, assembly GCF_000951035.1. Classification (NCBI taxonomy): domain Eukaryota; kingdom Metazoa; phylum Chordata; class Mammalia; order Primates; family Cercopithecidae; genus Colobus; species Colobus angolensis. The sequence continues at coordinate 3,497,581 of NW_012115910.1, forward strand.
TTGCCAAAAGCAGAAAAAACAATCAGCATCTAAGCAAGCCTCTAGGTCCCACTACAGATTTACAAGAAATAAAGGGTTCCAACGAGTACACGAACAGTGAAGGATGGACTTAGTTTGGATCCTGATTTAAATAAATGAAATGTGAAAAAAACTTTTATGTGAAACAGTGAAAGAAAACTGAACACAGGGTGGGCATGAAATGATGTTAAGAAATTGTTATTAATACCACTGGAAGTTATCATAGTATTGAGAATAAAGCTTGTCTATTACAGAGTGCTACTAAAGTATTGATTAGTGACATGATATACATCTGGGATGTTCCAGCAAAAATGATAGGGACATCTGAAAGAAAAATAACAAATGGTTGCTACTGATTACTGCTGGATATGATTGAAATTTTCTGAAATAAAAATTAAACCAAAAGAACTGATGAGGCAGCGTCCGAGGGAAACAGGCCTCTCACTGACATTTCCTCTGGCAAATATGATGGAATTGGGGCTGAGGCCTTCAGCTCGGGGACTGAAGGTCAGGGGAACAGAAAAGACGCCTTTCTCACCATCTCTGATGTTAGAAACTGCCCAAAGTGGGAAGATGAACAGGTTACGCTGCCATTTTGGAAATTCCTTTTGGAGCACTTAAAGCACATAGGAAAACCAGTGGCCTTAGCAGCAGGCTAGGCAGGAAAACATCTGGGCCTGAACAAAACAGGCAAAAAGAGACCACAGACAGAACTTGGGCAGGAAGACAAACTTGGGGCAATGTCAAACACGTTCTGTGGTAGCATGAAGGTGGTGGTGGTAACCACAGCACAGATGTTGGGAAACTTGGTGGGTGTCAGGGATTTATGCTTGGGTCCTCCCAGATTCTTTTGTTGAAACCTGATCTCCAATGTGGTGGTCTTAGGAGGTGGGGCCTCTGGGAGGCAATTAGATGATAAAGATCTCATGATGGGACTAATGTCCTTATCCAGGAGGCCCGAGGGGGCTCATTCACCCCTTCCGACACAAGAGGATGTGGCCAGAAGGCACCATCTGTGAGGCACAGGTCCTCAGCAGACCCCAAGTCTGCTGTCATTTTGAACTTGGACTTCTCAGCCTCCAGAACTGTGAACAATAAATCTGTATGGTTTGTAAATTACTCAGTCTAAGGTATTTTGTCTTAGCAGCCCAAACAAGCTAACTTCAGACTCATTCTGATGGAAGTTTCTGGGGAAGGTGTGCAAGAAGAGGTGGAGTTCACACAAAGCAGAAGATTGAAGAAGCAGAGAAATGAGGCCAAGGAAAATCTGAGATACAGAGAGGATATTAAAATGTGTCTCGCAGGGCCTGCCTTGAAATCACAAGAAAGGCACTAGGGACTCGCATAAGAAACATTCTCAGAACTGAGCCTGTGTCAGGCACTCCAGCATATGAATCCCTAAAGCACCGTACTGGGAGAAATACGTGAAGGTCTTCTCCTTCCTTTTCCCTTTTTCAGTGAAGGGCAGGCTTCCAGCATCTGATGTCCTGTCTACAGAGGCACAGCCACTTCAGTTTTGAAGTGCTCCCTACAAAGGGGCTCTAAGGGTTGCTTTTATCCTGCCATGGGATCCAGCATTCCATGTGGTCATGCTCCTCTTTAGGATAGCCTGGTGCACAGGGAGCTGGGCTTATGCATGCTCAGGGATGCCCACCCCATTCCCCCAACACTGGCGTCCTAATAACAGAGAATCATATTACATTGTTTCATTGATACAAGCTTTATAGGATGGAACCAAGGTCCTGGCTGCCAAGAGGCCCCACTACATGAGCCATGCAGGAATATACCCCAAAACTTAACTGAGAGCTTCTTAACCCAAACCCACTATGCTACCACGCCAGTAGGAGCAGCCCCTCCTCCTCTGCAGCTCCTCCTGACTTGATGGACAACCCTGCATATGCCTTGCTGTGGAAATTAGCTTGAAAGGGAAACCTGTAGGCCTCTACTCAACTCCCACCTGCTCTAGAGACCAAAGACAAACCCCAAAAATGACTTATACCCTAAGACAATATGATTTTGCCATTAGATGTCTGTAAAAACCCATGACCTAGATGTGAAACTGGAATCTGAAGGCATTAGGCCAGGGAAGGAGTTACGCATTTTTAGATTAAGATAAATGCATTTATAGAAATGCATTTGTTTGATATTTCAAACTCCAAGTCTGAGCTCTAGCAGCCTGGGCAGACAGGATGCTAATTGCTTGCTAGGTTGGTCAACTAAAATTTGAACCGAAGGATGGTCATACAAAACAATATGAGATACTAGAGATTCTTTAATGTAATATATAAGATGAAATCCAAGCATTTGGGAGACAGAAATGTTGGAGTATTTTTCGTCATATCTGAGCACTTATTTTTCTCCAACTCTGAAACATGAAGAAAAGCATCAGAGAGACCTCTCAGCACCAGTGTTTCTGAGGAACAGTGATGATGATCCCCCAGCAGTCAGGGATAAAAGTGGTAGACATCCCATTAGTCGACTGTCTGGTATCAATGGTGATTACATGTTCTCTGGATGACAAGCTTAGAAACTAGAGACAAGAAAGCATTGTTACTGGAATAGGCAGCAGAGCTGGGAGGCAACTCAAAAGGGACTGACCCTAGGGAGCACTGGGGGTGGGAGTGAGGTTTAATTGAATAGAGTTCCTAGAGTGAAACAGGTGAGCAACCTAAGACTAAACCTGAAATCTCCCTTGACGTACATGGCAAGCTTGTTAAACAGAGACTGAAGTACCCATAGCCTTCCATCATCCTGCATCTCGTTCAGTTCATAGACTGTCTTAATTATGGTAGATTAGGGTGCAGTAATAACATAAAACCCCAAATTTCAGTGCTTTAACAAAATAAGAGAGGGATGAGTGTTCAAATATGATAAATCCACTCTAGCATCTCTTTCTCTCTAACATTTGAATTCCTTCGCTCAAATAACATCAAATGACAGTGCCCTGGTTGGTGGGCAGCTCTCCCTCATGCCATAATTCAGCATTCTTCTATCTTTTGCCTCCACCATTCTCCAGGGCCTTGTCATTTTCATCCAGCTTCCAGGAGGAGAATAAGTGCATAGCATAGGTATCATGCTTCTTGGAAGCCTCGATTTGGGATTACTACACAGCATTAGTCAAAATAGCTGCATGGCCTGAAGATACATTCCCTTGCTGGCCAGCCAATTCCCAGTTAGCACTGTAATGAATGTAAGGGATGAAAACATATTGGTCAACAGCTCCCCAACTCTGTTAGAGAGGTCCAGAGCCACTTGGAAGGGAGGCCTGGCAAGGCTGAGGAAGGATGTGGAGTTCTTCCTGTAGAACATGTATTGCAAATATTCTCCCAAGCCTTTCCCAAAGGACTCATCTATTTTCCAAAGTATCTAAGTGCTGTGTGAAGGGATTGTTGGAAACTGGCTCTGAACTGATGCAACCACTAGGGACCCATATCCCTGTGGTTCATCCAATAGCACAGGGCTTTCTGTGTATCTTAAGTTGACCTTTTTTGTCATAGAAGGGGTAGGAATTGCTATTCCTCTCATAACCAAGAAACATGAGTCTAGCTTTCAGGAGGTGATGATGGGAGTACACTGTGCACACTCTTCTTGGTCTCCCCAACTCAGCCCCCATCTCTGCAGCTCTGAGTTCTGCTGGGTTAGACATTTTGGCACTCAGGGCAAAAATGTTTCAACCAGGTGATGCAAAACTGCTTCTACTGAGTTGAAAGCTGAGACCACTGGTAGCACTTTAGGTCCCTTGTGACAGTAGAAAGAAAAAGGTACCAAAGAGAGCCTACACTGTCAACTGGAGTAATTGGGCTTGATCATTAAGGGGGATATGAGGATGTATAAAATGGAGAAGGGAAAGTGCATCTGGATCTGAGAGGTCCTGTACATTTTCCTAGTTCTACAATGGTGGACCCCCAGTGTTAACACTCAAAGAAAACTATAGCAATATTGTACTTCCATGACTATCAAGGCACCAAACCCTTCAGAAAGCAAAGGGGTCACCCCATCATGAAGAGCTCTAACCAGTCAAGATACTGCTGAGGGCAATGGAAACATGGGCTGTGCCAGAGGTTATCATGTGACCATGGCTTATGGCAGCTGCAGAAGCAAGGATGACTGTGCCCACCTCATCTTACCTCTTGCTTGGACACACACTTATTCACATCTGTAAGTGGGGTTGGTTTTGCCTTCTCCCATGTCTCTAACACGTATGTAAATCATTTTGCCACTGTTATCTTTACTCATTAGTCTATAGGTACAAAATATCAAGCCAATTTCAGGATACCACCATAGAGGACAATCCTTGCTGAGTTTCCATGACATAACCCACTTCTCTCCATCTCCATCCCCTCGTGTATGCTTAACTCCCCCTCTTTTTTTTTTTTTTTTTTTGAGAGGGAGTCTCACTGTGTTGCTCAGGCTGGAGTACAGTGGCGTGATCTCAGTTCACTGCAAGCTCTGCCTCCCAGGTTCACACCATTCTCCTGTCTCAGCCTCTAGAGTAGCTGGGACTACAGGCACCTGCCACCACAACCAGCTAATTTTTTGTATTTTTAGTAGAGAAGGGGTTTCACCATGTTAGCCAGGATGGTCTTGATCTCCTGACCTCATGATCCACCCACCTCGGTCTCCCAAAGTGCTGGGATTACAGATGTGAGCCACCACGCCCGGTGCCTTCTTTGTCTTTTTTACAACACTTCCTTGGGTTGGCATTTTGGGGTATCTACAATGTCTCCTTACTTTTGATCCAAATTCAAGAAAATCACCCTATGGCTTGCATTTTGGTGAATCCCCCATCCCAAAACTCAAAAGTTGAAATCTAACCCGCACTGCAATAGTATTATGAACCGAGGTCTTTAGGAAGTGATTAATGGCCCCTTACAAAAGAGTTGGACAAGAGCAGCCTTGCCCCTTCCACCATGTGAAGACACGTAGAAGGCACCATCTTGGAAGCAGAGAGCAGCCTTACCAGACATCAAATCTGCCTGCATCTTGATCTTGGATTTCCCAACCAAGAACTGTGAGCAATAAATTTCTATTATTTATAAATTACCCAGTCTCTGGCAAGTTTTTATGGAAGCCCAAACAGATTAAGACAATCTGTCTGCCCTTCGTAATGATAATTCTTTAATTTCCAATCCTACACCAGTCCTCAATAATCAGAGTTCCCTCCAGATCATTCTACGGAAATGACTTTCACTGATGCCTCTAATTAAGAAGTGCAGTAGAGACTTTTCTGAATCTGTCCCTTGGCACAGGTTTTCTGTTCTATTTAACACTGTTGATTATTCCCACCTTAAACCTCTCAACTCCATTCACTTACGTTTAGGAGCACGGGTGACGCTGTGACCTGGGCTCTTCCAGTTCTCTTTGTACTTTGTTGTTTTTCATTTAGGAAACGTTTATTGGACCCTGCACTATATTGCTGGGAAATGAGAGAGAGCTTTCTGAAAGGAGTGACAAGTAAGCTAATAGCTGAAGGAGGAATGAGAATTAATCTAGAAAGGAATGAGAGGAAGGGCATAGAAGACACTGCAGACAGAAAGAAGGGCTTTCTTAAAGATGATAGGTAAAATTTTTTTTATAAAAAGGCATACTTAAGATATTACAACTAGTAGAGGCTAGGTAGAGCATCCACTTTGAGGCAGGAAATGGTAAAACATGAGTTCAAATATAAACCGTGAAGGGTTTTCCATGCCATTCTCCCAAAACATGGATTTCATAGAGAGGACAATGGATGTTCATGGAAGGTTTGTTAGCAGGGGAACAGCAAAGGATTGCACTTCTGGAAGATCATGCTTGTGGAACTGCAGAAACAGGCAGTCTGACGACCATGACAGGGAGCACAGTGGAAATCCACGCTGGTAATCTAGGTGTAAGATGATGGTGGCTGGAATTCCCACAAGAAAGATGCAGAAAAGTAGACATACTGGAGCCATAGAGTGCTTTATAGCACACAAATGTTCATCACTTGAATTAGCTGTAAATGATTACTTGGAGAACACACTTAGTGTTATATAACTGCCAGTTACAGCATCAAATAATGAGAGGTAACACTGTAGAAACTACAGACAACATTGTCTATAATAACAGAAAGCTTCCATACCAGCCACACAACTGCTTTCTTTGAGTGGCCTTGTTCTTCTTTTACCCTGATAAGAGTGGGTGAAAAGCCTCTGCTAACGATGATGCTGGTGGTGTCAGGAAAAGAGAAGCCATTCTATTGCTCAAAAGCTAGATGGAATCAAATGCCATTAATTCAAGGGCATTCTATTTCTATTGATATGCCTACAACAATTGAAAATGCACTTATTAAAGAAATCTACAAGAGGTGCAGAAGCAAGGACAATTGTGCCTACCTCATCCTATCTCCTGCTTGGCCACACACTTACATCTGTCAGTGGGTTTGATTTTGCCCCGTCCCATGTCACTATCCTTTATATAAATCATGTTGCTACTGTTAGCTTTATTCATTAGTCTATAGGTACAAAATATCAAGCCAAGTTCAGGATAAAACCAGAGGAAGATTATAGTAGAAACATCTGTCCTTACATTCTCAAAAGCTTTAGCCCTGAATCATCTTTTCCCCCGGAGCCTTTTGTTTTTGAAATAGGAGTTCTGAGAAATGCCATGACTTTAATCTTTTTATAGAGCAGTGGTTCTCAACCAGGGACTATTTCGCTCACAACAAAGGACATTGGCAATTTCTGGAGACATTTTTGGTTGTCACGACTGGGGAGTAGGTGCTACTGGCATCTAGAAACTTACATTCTAAATATTCTACAATGCACGTAACAGTCTTCCACAACAAAAAAGCATTTGACCCCAAAATGTTGACAGTGCTGACCCTGTACTTATACCTAGATTCCCTTCTGAGTTTCAGACTTATAAACTGAGGCAAAAACAGCTCTACCTTCAGGAAATTATCCCCATTTTACAGATAAAGGAACTAAGATTCAAAATCATTACTTAATTCATCCAGGGTTTCAAAGCTGGTAAATTCTGGAGTTGATACACAGTTGAGAGATAGTGGCCCCACTATAAAATATGGCCTCCCACATCCTTCTCCACAGGGGAGAAGGGGGCAGTGTCAGCTCTAAGCCACTCCTAGATCAGATCAATGCCATTGATATCTAGGATACAGTAGCTCCATACAACTATTATTTTATTTTATCTTTTCTGAGATGGAGTCTTGCTCGGTTGCTCAGGCTGCAGTGCAGTGGCATGATCTTGGCTCTCTACAACCTCCACATCCCGGGTCCAAGCAATTATCTGCCTCAGCCTCCCAAGCAGTTGGGATTACAGGCGCCCGCCACCACACCCAGCTAATTTTTGTATTTTTAGTAGAGACGGGGTTTCACCATCTTGGCCAGGCTGGTCTTGAAATCCTGACCTCGTGATCTACCCACCTCAGCCTCCCAAAGTGCTGGGATTACAGGCATGAGCCATCATGCCCAGCCTATTTATTTTAATATTTGTTAAGTTATAGCAATTTAGTTTGGTTCTCAGATTCTTTTTCCCAGCTTTTCAAACTAGCAAAATACTTCTAGTTTCAGATTCAAGTCCTACGATGCATGTCAGGAAATCCAGGCTTCATCCATAACAGCAACTACAAGGCTCACATCTTCTTCCCTCACCTGTTCACATTGCTTTGTGGCTCTGGGAGCAGCAGTTGTCTTTCGGAAGTCAGTTCTTGCGGCAGCATGCTAGGTGTCGGGCCCAGATAATAACACCTTTCTGCATACATCTTTTCATTAAGAACTCATCTTTTTATTCCACCTAGTGCTACCTGCCAGCTTGCTTCAAATCTCCTTTAGAAACAAGCATCCCAGTATGCCCTCTGCAGCGTTAGCATTATAAACGAGATGCAGTTTGCAGGCACACAATGCACTCTTAGTGAGTCTGTTCCTTTATTATTCTGTGGCTGCATTTCCTAAACGGTGTTCCTTGAAATGCTCTTTTGGGAGAGGTTAATAAATGTGGCAGGAAGGAAACGGAGGGGGGAAGTTGCAGTTCAAAAGTTTCCATGAAACTTCTTCATGGAAATTCAAAAAGCATATTTGCCAACAGCGGTTTCTGAGAAACCAAAGGGAAGGATAGACAAGCCTCTCTAATGTCATCTTACCCAGACTTTCCCTGGCTTCTTTGATTATCAAACCCATTTTTCATAACACGTATTAGCCAGCAGGCCATTGTTTCATACAGCATCAGAAACGCTACCCTGCAATGGAAGAAATTAAGGTGTGGTTATATCCATTTTACAAATGAGAAAACTGAGGTTCAAAGAAGCCGCATGACCAAACTCAGTGTCACCCAATAAATGCAACTTGGCACCAAGGCTGAACTCAGGGTTTGTGAATCCAAAATTCTCTCTCCTCTATACCACAGTATTTTCATTATCATGCCTCACTTTTGCAAAATTTTCATACGTGAGGAATTTCCACAAAACATAACACTACCAGGCCATGCCTGGTCCACTCAAAAAAGCCTTAAGCCTTCCACTTACACAACTGGAGACATTTGACAGGCTGTCAGTCACCCAGGATAGTGGGATGCATCTTGGTTCATTCTTTAGGAGTCATCCGGAAACAAAGAAGTGGATTGAAGAATCGCTGGCTTCATAATCTGGGCTCAATATTAAGTTAGCAGGGCTGTTGGCCGGGCCATGGACTTGTTTCCCAGTTATGACAACTGGTCTTCTGTCATATTCCTAACACAGGGCTCTTGCTTAGTGCCTGGTAAAGACCCCTAACCTAATCCCCCATCCAAATAGCCCAGGTGCTTCTGCAGAGAGGTACTGCCTTGCTCCTTCTGGGAATCCTGTTTTAGAGCTGGGATATGGCTTAAGCCCTCAAGGACTTCCTATGTTAATGACATGGCATGTCCATTGTTGCTCACCCCAAGGTATTTTCAGTTATCCTCTACCTGTCTGCAGAAGCAACCACCATTAGCTCAAGGAGCTTGATAGCCCTGTGCTATTCCTTACCACACTCTTCAGATAAACATTCCTTCTGCTTCCTCCGGAATTATCTATTTCCTGACTCCCCTATGAAAAACAAACCCAGTGCCTGCTCAAAAAAAAAAAAAAAAAAAAAAAAAACACAAAAAATCCATTCATCTTTTCAGTGAACGAAGCACATGGCACCCAGAAATAGTCATTCATTTAACAACTGCTGAGTGCCTCCTATGTCTCTAGCTGGTGCTAGAGTCCAGCTGAGGACAAGACAAAGCTTCTGCCCCTGTGAATTAATACATAATGCAAGGTCAGATAGATACACACGCCAGACAGGAAGCCCAAACAGGGTGAGAACCGAGAGAGTAGCCAGGATGGAGGGCCATTGGATAGTCAGGCAAGGTGGGAGGATGGGGCGCTGGTACAGGATCTGAATGAACAAAGGCAGACATAGGGAAGAGAGTTCCAGGCAGACAAAACACTAGCTGCAAAGATGCTGAGGTAGCAGGAATAGCAAGTAAGCCGCTGTGGTGAAGCTGTGTCCTGGAACCAGAGAGTGCAGACAGGAGGTCAGAAATACAGCTGGAGCCTGGGGCCTCCTAAGAGGGCAGGGGAGTCACGCTTTAGAAAGACAAGTGTAATCCCAGCACTTCGGGAGGCCAAGGTGGGCAGATCACTTGAGGTCAGGAGTTCGAGACCACCCTGGCCAACAAGGTGAAACCCAGTCTCCACTAAAAATAGAAAAATCAGCTGGGCATGGTGGCAGTCTCCTGTAATCCCAGCTGCTCGGGAGGCTGAGGCAGGAGAATCACTCGAACACAGAAGGTGGAGATAGCAGTGAGCGGAGATCGTGCCATTGCACTCCAGTTGGGCAACAAGAGCGAAACTCTGTCACAAAAAACAAAGAAAGAAAGAAAGAAAAAAGAAAAGAAAAAGAAACACAAGCAGATGTGGTGCTGTTCAGAGGCCACTTTGGTAAGGATGGGCAGCCTGAGAGAGGAGATCTGTCCAAAGTCCAGGCAAGAGAAGAGAGTGGCTCAAGTGAGGGAAACAGTGGTACAGAAAATGAGTTGTCAGACCCAGGAAAATGACTCAGGTACAAAAGGCAGGACTTCCAATGAAAAAGGATGGACAGATGTCTCGGGCCACCGTGCCTGGACTCAGAAGGAGTGTGCCTGGGGTGGGGAGTTCAAATATGGGCACACTACACGTGGGGCCCTATAGAGAAGGAGGTTTCTTTCCTCACCTGCCCGAGGTTCAGGGCAGAGGCCCCTCTAACAAAAGACAGAGCAACAAGAGAAAAGCATGCACGTGGATTTGATGTAAGTTTTATATGACATGGAGCTTTCAAAAATGAAGACTCAAAGGAGCAGGAGAACATGTGTTTTTTATGCATTTTTTATGATAGGTTTGAGGAAGACGTGGATAGTTTTGGAGAAGTATGACTGAATAAATACTCATACCATTAGTATGAGCTAATGGCAATGAACTGGTTGGTCGGGGAGACTTAGCAAGGCCTGTGTGCTCACAGTCCCCTCTGTGTCCCTGTGTCCTCAAAGATTAGAACGTCCTTTCCTCCAAGGATAGGGAAGCCATGTCTCATGTGAGGCTCTGATGTCCTGCTTCAGGGGAAGGCCAGAGCATCGGTCCTTCAGGTGAGAAGGGTGGGGAAAGGTCAGAGTGACATTCCTACTTTTGCCATTATTTTCAAATTCCTTCAGCTTAGAATGTGCAACTGGACCTATTAGACATCCAGGTGGAAATAAGAAATATGTAAATATGGAGTTTAGGGTGGGAGTCGGGGCAAGAGACAGAATTTGGAGGCCCCCAGTGAAAGATGGGATGGAGATTGCATAAGAGTACCTAAGAGTGACTGAAGATTAAGAAGAGAACTGAGAAACAGGCCCTGAGACACTCGACTTTCTCAGTATTTAAAGGGGATCTGGAACATAAGGAACCAATCAAGGAGTTGGAAACAGAGTGGTCAGAGAAGTCAGAAGAAAGCTCACAGGGAGCCAAGCAAAGAAAATGAACCCAGAGGCTGAGGAGGATCGCGAAGGAATTGCTGGATGAGGGTCCTGAGCTTAGCTGGCGTCCTGGGCAATAGTGCAATGGGAACAGAGCAAGAGTGGAGAGGATTTGAGAGAGAATAGAGCTCAGACAGGACATGCAGAAAAGTTTTTTCTGGGAATTGCAGAAACTAAAGGGAAGCAAAAAAAAAAAAAGAGAGAGAGAGAGAGAGAAAGAGATTTTCTAGCTTGTTTGTGTGCCTCAGTGAAAAGGGAAAAGAGAGAGGATATTAGCACAGTCAAATTCTCTATTAGGCCGAAGGATTTGGGACCCAGCACATCAGGGCAGTGTTTGCCAAAGACAAGGAGGCACCTGTATGTTCCCTGTAACCACAGGGAGCAAACAAGAGGGCTCAGTCTCAGGGAGGGCTCAGTCTTGATGGTGCAGAAATGAAAAGGGCCTCTTCCAATCAACTTTATTCTGTCAGTGAAATAAGGAGTGAGGCTACTGAGTGAGGAGGGGTGGGCATGATGAAGTGGACAAGAAAATAGGTGTGAAGCAATAGAGGAGATCAGAGGCCAATGGAGGAGGGTCGCCTGCCCAGCAGACCTGGGCTCACTGACCAGTTTGGAAGAGAGAGAACTAGGCACATGCCTCTTCATGATCTCATGAGCATTTTTACACTAAAGACAGGAAAAGCAACAGAGAAAGATCTTAAGGTCAAAACGTTCGAACATGTGGCAGTGAATATAAACTCTCTCTAGATACATTTCAAATAGGTGCCAGCAGAGAAAATAGAAAGAAAACAAGAAGAGCAAATATTTGACATCTCAAAAGACAACCTAATCTTCTTTCTGTCGTAATAGCCACCTACTTATGCTGCATTCCTCTTTCTTTTTCAGACCTTTTGCAAAAGAAGACAAAAAGTCAGGCATTCTGTTACGTTATGACTAGAGCCATTCAAAGAAATTAGGGTACAAGATTACAAGACATTACAAACACTGAAAAATTTGCATTTGTACCAGATGAATAAAAATCATTTCATTCTGTCCTAGCCTCATTAAAAAAAAAAAAAAAAAAAAAAAAAAAAAGGATAGGCTTGGTTAAAAGGGACCTTCAATTGCTAAGGGAATTGCTAAGGGAATAGTAACCTCAGATTTACAGACTAAATAACATTTTAGTTCATGCTCCAATTCATAATATCAAGATCACCAACGTGTACCCTTCCTGTCTTCCCAGTAGCTTTAAGTGCTTACACACGTGGTCTAATTTATCAGTATAATAAGGCAGGAGTGGATATTTTAAAGCCTGTTTTGCAGATGGTGAAAGCATAATGTAAAAGCATTGGTATTGTTCAAGGTTGTATAATTCCTCAACACAGCTTCGACTAGACATAAATTTCTGCTATAGTGGAATTTTGAATGAAAAACAAAAACAAAATGGAATGGTTCTTTAGTTTGTAACCAATCTTTCACTACCCCTATACAATACGCATTTCTGTTGTCTTTCTACCTAGGTAATTATTTATATTTATAAGATAATTTTATTTTCTTATCAATCATAGTTCTCACACATTGAAGAACTTCCTTGAAGTGATATTCCAACGTCACGGAGAAAAATTGGTTATGATATGTTGGAAAGAATTAGGTTCCCAATTTAAAAAGCAATTATTCTCATTGACATCTTATTTGGCAGGAAGCCAGGAGATGGGGCCCTGGGCTGTGTAAATAGTCACAGTAATGACAGGCAGACGCGGAGAGCTCTATGCCAGGAGGCAGCAGCACGTTGAGTCCCTGGACCAGGCTGCAACAGCCAGCGGGAAGTCAAACGAGCTTCATGTCCATGTCCCAGGCTCCTTGCCCTCAAATGAAACTTGCCTCCAAATCAGGTGTAGTCAGATCCTCTGAATTTTCGAGGGAAATAGTAAGTTAGGATTATGAAATGTAATCTCCAAATGTTTTAGTGCTGTCAGCTACATCCATTCTTTTTCATCCCTTTATGTGGCCCAAACCAAGCACGCGTACAGGTCCAATCTCATCAACCCCAGTTTGCAAACTCTGATCAATCCCCAACTCTGACAGTCTTTGATTCTTGGTGGTGGTGGAGGTTGCGTTCTAAGAATCCCATGCCAAGGAAGTGAGCTGTTGCCTCATCCTCGTGTGACCTGCTTGGTTCTAGGACAACACTTGAACACAGATACAATCACAGAGTCCCAGTCATTGTCCCTACCGGTGAGGCCAAGCTGCTCATGCTACCGGCCACACTGCTGCCTGGATTCCAGTTAGCATCATGGTTTCCTCAACTGGCTCTGCCCCTTACTCTTAGGGAGGAGAGAACTATTCTAACAAGGAGGCTTCCTTTCATAATAAATATACGTCCCTTTTCTCTGTGGCTTTAGTTAGGCCTCCTGTAGCCAGGGTCAAACTATCTCCAGTTCAGTGGTTTACTACACTCTTCAACTCTGTCCCAAACCCATGTCACTTCAACTGCAGAAATGCAAAAGGTATGCAACTCCTGCAGGAAACACGAGTAGCCAAAGGCAGAAGATGGCAACGTGGCAACCCCAACCTGCAACCATGTTCTGCCTCATGTTGTCAGGCAGTTGGCAGTAGTCAGAGATTCATCTTTCAACGTAGATTAGGAGTAGACCATCCCTCTTAGGTTCAGTCCTGCCAACAGCCAGCTGGGCACGACTCCACGCACCTCTGTGGGTTCCCTGATTTTCTCAAGTTTTTCATCAGGCAACCAGGGGCAGCTTCCTGGGTCCCACACTCTGTTTAAAGCTCTGCCCTCGTTATCTTGAAATTCCTAATAATTTTACCTTAGAACTTATGTTTTATCTAAGTGAAATATGCTGGGAAAATAAGATGTGCCCATGAGCAGAAGAGATATGTAAAAGACAGGTAAACTTTTACATTTTAATATCTTTACAAGAAAAATAAATTCTGTTTTCTCTACACTCACAACTCTTCTGACACCAAATGTGTGTGTTTTCCACACACTGCAATTCTATAATATCAGCAGACACCAATGGAGTGTCCTAAGACCTAATTTAATTCTGGCACTACCTGGAGTTAGCGCAGACCCCACAGGTTCAGGGCTCAGCCCCACAAGACTGCCCCCACATCAATGCCCATCCCAAATCCAGGCCTCCCTTCTGACTTCTGACTGCAGGGCTACAAATCAGGGGTCCCCATGACTACCTCCTTGGGTTTACTAACTTGTCTGCTCTTACAGCTCACAGGACTCAGGTAAACAGTTTACTTCCTATTACTGGTTTATTATAAAGGATGGGACTCAGGGATAGCCAGATGGAAGACACATGCAGGGCAAGGGCTGGGGGAGTGGGGGCAGCGTGGCGCTCTCATGCACTCTCTGGGCGCACCACCCTCCCAGCACCTGTGTGTGTTCACCAACACAGAAACTCTCTGGACCCCATTGTTCGGGGGGTTTATGGCTTTTCCATAATGTAGGCACGAATGATGAAAGCACTGTCCATTGGGGCCCAAGCTCTATCTAAGCTGCTGCCCCTCCTGGGACGTTGGCGACGGGGCTGACAGTTCCAAGCCTCTAAGCCCGAGGTTGGTTCTGGTCACCAGCCCCCACGTGCAGGAGCCCCCTTGTTAGCACAAACTCAGATAGGTCTGAAAGGAGCTTGGTAGGAATAATGACCGAAGTTCCTTTCACACCCAGCATTCGGGGAATTCCCAGGGTTTTCTAAGCAAACCAGGGGCAGAAACCAAGTGTGTATGTTCATACCTTCACAGCACTTGCTCCCTTCCCTCTGAATAGGAGGCCCCACATTTCCTTGTTCGGTGACTAGGCTTGCCTGCAGGAATTGCCTTGTGACTGTGGCCTACATGGGAGGAGACTGTCAGAAGGAAGACAGCTCTCCCCGGTGAACACAGACCGAAATTTTGGCCTGTGCCCACTGACAACTTTAATTTCCATCATCCTAACTGCAATGCCAAGACCCTGCTCCAGGCCATTTTAAGCCCTTTTTAAACTCCCTTAGAGTTTTTCTTCCATTCCACCTCAGAAGGTCCCTGTGCAAGCTCTGGTAATGGTGACACCTCTACCCTTGCCTCTCCCCCTCTCACTTGGGGTCTTCTCTCTCTACACTGACCAGCAAAATCACACCACCCAGAGAAAAAGGATGCAAGAGAGAGGGCTGGATGGAGAGCCACTGGAGGGAGGACGGGACTTTGCAGTTGGGTGAGACTCAGTGGATGTCTGAAGCTGCCTCCCTTTTGAGCCCAAGTTCCAAGTCAACCAATGTTGACACCTCTCAGAATGAGTCACAATAAGCCTTTTTTTCCATACAAACCCCTCAGGAGCCTATTAATGACACTTTCATGTGGTTTTGAGAGGGCTATTTCAAGGAATACGGAGTGATTAAACTTGATTTCCTCCAGAATGCCCCTGCCCTGTACTCTGTGTTCAGAATGGCCTGAATTATTTTTATTTCCTTTGTATCTCTCATAATTTCTGTCTGTTGAGACAAATGTAAGTGGACAGCATTTGTGGGCTGAGGCCTTGGGGGAAGCTCTTTGGCTGTCTCTACTTTCATTATCCAGAGTTGAGACTGACTCACCATTGGTTAAAAAAAAAAAATCCAGTTCAACTATTGCAAAAAAGAAAAAGAAAAATCCTGGAAGTAACCCCTATCACTACAGGCACAGCCATTGAGACCAGGAGTGCTTGTCCTGCAGTACGTGGACCTGCAAACAGGCCTCATGAGAGACCCTCAGGAGTCTCAGGACCCCTGAATGTGTTTGTTCAATTTCTCGTGTATGTGCACATATGCGCTGTTATAGAATCAAATGTTCACTAAATATCAAAAATGTGCCAGGCACTGATCTGTGCATTTTCCACACAGAAAATAAAGTATGGCCTTAAGTCCTAGCAAATTTCAACAGACTCAGCTGGGAGGTAGAGAGAACTGGGCACAAGAATTAGTTACCACTTGCAAAGCCAAGTTATCCTCAGGAGTATTCTGACTCCTGGAGGTGTTTCAAGAAGACTCACATCTGCTGCCTGTGGTCATGGGAAAGTTGGATAAGCTGTCTTAGGCTGCTTCCATGTCGGTAAAGTGGGGATATTAACACATTTGTAAGAACTGCTGTGAAAATTTAATGAGATAATATGTGCAAAGGAATAGCCATGGTCAGGACCACCAGGACCTTGACAAACGATAGCCCCTCTGCCCTCTCTGGAGCCGCTTTCCTAGTTAGACAGTCATCACCACCTGTATTGTCCACACTCCCGAGCTTTGCAATTTCCAGCAAATCTAGCAGCACGACCCTGCAGCCCAGAGATAAGATGTGATGGAATTACCTCTGCTAGTCTGGTCTTTTGTCCCAATTTGATGTATAACCAATGCAGTCAGCCCCTTTATCAAGGTTAGGGTTTCTCTGCAGACCCCTGCAGCATTCCACAGCTGCGAGAGCAGAGCATACATCTCCCTTCTCCTCTCGTAGCCTAGCTTGAGTCCATTGTGCCAGCCAGCGGGGACCCTGCACTGAGCCACTGAGCAATTAGCCAGCTCCCTGCCGGTCATCCTGCCTGCCTGCCCACAGGGCTGTGAAGCACTCCTGTCCTAAATAGGAGGCTCTCAGCCCCTGGGCCACAGAGAACAGCAGCAGCCTCCCATGGGCAGTGTCTGGCTGGAGCTGTTCTGTGCAGCTGCACTGCGTTAGGGGGAGCGAGGGTTCCTCCAGGTGGGAGGTACATACAAATGGGTCAATGGGAAAACTGTGAGGAATGAAAGCCTGAGATCAGCCACAGCCTCATGTTGGCCGTTTAAGCACGGCTGCTCACCAAGAACACAGGCAGAGCCCCTTTGTCTAAAACCCTAGTTTTAGTGTCACAATACCTGGAAAGCTGTTGGAAATACAGAATCATGGGCCCCATCCAGCCCTCCTGTATCCGAAGCCCAGGCTGGAGGCCCAGAAATCTTTGAGCAGGTCCTCTCGGGTGTGAGCATTTGAAGCTCAAGCTTGAGATTGGCGGGTTCAGGAATCTTTCCCTTCTCACCTGCCCACGCCCTGCTCTCCCTCCACGGTCTGTCCCATTATTGTCTGTTTGTCTGAGGCCTTCTGGATCCCCCCATCCTCACTACACTTAGAGAAATCAACCCCCCTTCAGAGCTTCATAGACCTTTTTATACCGAATTTGTGGCCTTTTTCCCAAATGGCTCACATCCTGCTTCAATGTTTCCCACCGACACGTAGGGAGAACCACCAAGAGCCAGCACCCAGGAGAGCGTTCCAGGAAGTAGCTCACATAGTCCTCGCGCTCCACAGCCCCGGTGAGCACTGTCCTCTGGAGATTCATCTCACACACGAGAAACCAAAAGCTCAAAGAGGTCCGAGTGCCTGGGCAGGGCCAGCCCACAGTACATGGCAGAGTGAGACCCAGTCTGTTGTTCACCACCTGTGCCCCTTCAGGGCGGGAACATGTCTCCTTTCTCCCAGTATCCCCAGTGCTGCAGCAAGACCTGGCACGAGGAAGCATGTTGTTAAATGGGATTGGATCACACCCCATATTAAACCCACAGATGATCTGCAAGTTAAACCAGTACCTTCAAGTCATCAAGACTAATTTTTGGCTGGGCGTGGTGGCTCACGCCTATAATTCCAGGACTTTGGGAGACCAAGTTGGGCAGATCACTTGAGGTCAGGAGTTCGAGACCAGCCTGGCCAACATGGTGAAACCCCGTCTCTACTAAAAATACAAAAATTAGCCATGTGTGGTGGCACGTGCCTATAATACTAGCTACTTGAGAGGCTGAGGCAGGGGAATTGCTTGAACCCAGGAGGCGGAGGTTACAGTGAGCCAAAATTGTACCACTGCACTCCAGCCTGGTGACAGAGCAAGACTCTGTCTCAAAAAAAAAAAAAGAAAGAAAAAAAAAAGACTAATTCTCAACCACCACTGGCTGCTGCATGGGGCTCCTGTCTTCCCACACACAAGGCCTGGCCTCCTGTGATGCCCAGCATTGCCAGTTCTCTGGTAAGGTGAGCCACCTGATTCTCTCCCCACCCTGTGTTTCCTTTGCACTAAACATGCATCCGCTCAGGCACGCTCTTGTGAGTACGTGCACACTCTTTATCAGATACACTCGGTCCCGGGTCACATTCTGCAGCTGTAGGAAGTAGAGGGTCTTCTAGCCCTCCTCTGACCTGCCTCCCACACTTCCAAACTGATCTCTCTCCCACCACCCTTAAATGGATCATTGCTCTTTTGAGGCTATGGTTTGTCCCTAACAAAAATGGCATCCTCTAAAGCCAGGTCCTTGGCTACATTCTTTGTACGCTCCACTTTCCTAGTTGGCACAGGGCAGATTGCATGGCTGCTCTCTGGCATGGTGACCCACATGCCAGCCTACTGGGTCACAGATCATTTTTTAGGATGCTGCCATGTAACATTACTGACCATGAGTTCTACCCACTTCATTCGTTCACTCATTTACTCAGTGAACATTGAGTGCTTTCTGCTTTTCATGCATGTGATGGTTCAGTACAAACTCCCACGTGTAACATCTCCTCTTTGGACTTATTGTCAGCTGGGCCAAATCTATTTCACTTATGTTTACTACAAAAACTTCCTGAATCAGATTCTTAACTGGTTACCTCAGAAAAGAAAGAAAAAGAGAGATATTATTTGAGAATGGAATGTGTAAGACCAATGTTGAAATCAATCAGTTGTAGTTACCATTTTAAATAATCCCACATAATCTAAATATAAGTGTTGGCCAGGGCTCATCAGCCAGCAAGGAATGACACATAGAGACATGTCAACCCTCAGTCCTGTCCCAAGTTCTTGGTGCAGTCACTTGATGTCTACTCCTTTACCCTTTGGGGTAGCAGGAGTGGTTTTTTGTTTTGTTTTGTTTTTTAATGTATCTTGCAATGGGCTGACAAAACCTCTCTGAATTTACCTGATGTCTCTTCCTGCTTTTTTTTTTTTTTTTTTGAGACAAAGTCTCACTCTGTCACCCAGGCTGGAGTGCAATGGCACCATCTTGGCTCACTGCAACCTCCACCTCCTGGGTTCAAGCGATTCTTTGCCTCAGCCTCCCGAGTAGCTGGAATTACAGGGACACACCACCACACCCAGCTAATTTTTTTGTATTTTTCTGGTAGAGATGGAGTTTCACCATGTTGGCCAGGCTGGTCTGGAACTCCTGACCTCAGGTGATCCGCCTGTCTCGGCCTCCCACAGTGCTAAGATTATAGGCGTGAGCCACCCGCGCCCTGCCCTCTTCCCGATTTAACAAGGGTTTTGCTCCTGTAATAGCAGGATCATCACCCAGAGATGGTTTGGGACTTTGTTGTGTACATGCTGTTTCCTCTTCTGTTAGGGTTCCAGCAGTCTGGGCTCAGCCTGATCCCTGGGCTCTTGTCTGCATCCACACTCAACGTTGCCCCCTTGCCTTCTTTTCAGCAGCATCTGACAGAGATAAAGGTCAAAGTGCCCAATGGCTGCCAGTCTGTCTCCTAAACGACTTCCACCCCGGTGCAGCCGGCTGCTCTCGTTCCCATTACTTAGGCTCTCCACATCTGCCTACTTCCCAGGGCTTGCTGAGAGTTTTGCATGTTACGGTGTGCAAAGTGACAATATCATCACAGCTACCCACAGGCTTCCTCAGGACAGGCCTAAGTTCTACAAAAGCACTCTCAAGGTGGCCTGACGGAAGGGCAAATGAAGTCACCAGCCACACTGCGCCAGCTGCACGTCCTCACTTGGTAGCTGCATCAATTCTTACACAGTGAGTTGGCATTCCACTCGCTCTGTGCCATTTGGATGGAAGATGCCATTCGTCTCCCCCTGCTTCAGGGCAAGACATGGTATCGCCCAGTCAGAGGGAACATTGTTCCCATCATACAAACAGACCTCCACACCCTCTGCTCCATTCTCTCCAGTCAAAGCGCTTCCTCGCCTGAGCTACAGAAGAAACTGCCCATAGGTACCCTGCAAAAGCTGCCACTTTGCTCTTGCAGGTAAGATGGAAGCATTCCGAAGCTTTCAGCGCCTTTCAACTGTGTTGTACTCACTGACTGTGGACTGAATTTGCACCTTTACTCTTTTACTTTTATGTTCTTATTTGTATATCTCACCTTTCACCTTAGCTCAGAAAAGAATTGAGGTGAGGTGTATAAATTAACACATATAGTCATTGGGCGGCACAGTTTCCAAGAACTTATTTAATAAGATAAAATAAAAATAGGAGTAAAAGTGGGATTAAGAAAAGGAGAGCAAGACAATAGAATTGAATACTTAGGCCAGGCACAGTGGCTCACGCCTGTAATCCCAGCACTTTGGGAGGCCCAGGCGGATGGATCACCTGAGGTCAGGAGTTCAAGACCAGCCTGGCCAATATAGTGAAACCCCATCTCTACTAAAAATACAAAAATAAGCCGGGTGTGGTGGTGCGTGCCTGTAGTCCCAGCTACTGGGAGAAGCTGAGGCAGGAGAATGGCGTGAACCCGGGAGGCGGAGCTTGCAGTGAGCCGAGATTGCGCCACTGCACTCCATCCTGGGCGACAGAGCAAGACTCCGTCTCAAAAAAGAAAAAAAAATTGAATGCTTAACTGAGGCTGTTTCTGTGAGTGAGCCACAAAAGGTTGGTTCTCTTCCAGCAAATATCTGGTTGTTTTTGTTTGGTGCAAAAAGGGAAACTATCAGCTATAGGATTCCAGGATCTACAAAACGAAAACTGGCTGATTCTGACCCTGAGACCTGGGAGGATGTCTTCTTTGGACCTTCGTGAGAGGATGCTGTGCAAAGTCATGGATGGCTTCTGCCCCTGGGCGTGTATTCATTACAGATTTATTGATTTACAGTCTTTTTTTTCATTATCTGAAAATAATACAATGAGAATAATAAAGCAAGAGGGTTTTCTTTTCTCTGGGCTCTGCATAATCCTTTGTATCTTCTTTTAAAGGCTTTGTTCTTCAGTTTGAGTATTATTTTTACACTTCTGCTAATATTGTCCACATTCAAGTCTAGACAGCAAATGCATTGGCTTTTGATTAGATTTTCAAGATGTATGCTGTATAAGCAAGATGTTCTTTTATTTTTAATAAATGTGGGTATTTTTCTCATGTATTATTTCCGGAAAATATGCTATAAAGTGAACACAATGGAACCAAAGAGATAAATATGCGTCTAAGAATGTGAATATTCAATTTGGATCTGTGCGCATTCTAATCTTTAGTTAAGTGGATTTTTCAGAATGTTGCCATTTCCAAAACATCAGTGCCATCCTCTCTCTCATTTCCTTTGGGTTAATTCACCCCAAGCATCATGAACTATATGCACAGTTACCGCCTGGAGTGGGGTTATGCTGTTCACAGCAGGTTACAGAAAACAGATAATGAATAATTTAATAATTCATTATTTAAAGATTATTAGTGCATATCGTTTGGAATCATTTTCTTTTACTTTTCATCGCTTAAGCTCATTATTTTTTAGCCTTCAGAGTTAAGTAGGGCCAGTACAATGTTTACGAAGGGTGAAAAATCACTTCAGTTCTCAATGTTTACCCACTCAAACAAAAAGCATACTCATCTTTTTTAAAGTCACGTCTGATTAACAGCATCCTTATGAAGATCCGCAGCCTGGGGACAGCCGTCAGCCACTGACGCACACAAGTCCACCAGAGCTTCTTCACACACTCAGACTTTCCATCCTGGTGATTTGGAAAAGGTATTTTTTTTGAACAAGTGATTAAGTATTTCTGAGCAAAACACTTTTGAAAACATAACCATGATGTTTTCCACGTTGAAGCTGCTTTTCCAGAATTTCTGTGGGTCAGCAGTGACACCCAGTGGCTAGAGACACTTGCAAGCTACAGAAATGTCTCCTGTATCCCATGGTAGCGAAGTAAATTGTAGGCAAAAGCATCTTTGGGGCCCAGGTACTGGAAACTACTCCATGGGGAGGAAAGTGTAAATGCAGGACGGACAGAAATGGGTGGAGGCAGCATTATGACCTGATGCCACCACTCCATTGGCCTACACCAGGGTGATCCAGGAAACAAAAGACCTTTCTGGTACCACACAGTTGGTATCAGAGGGGAGAGAGGTACCAGTGCAATGACAGGGCCTATCGCACTGACAACTACCCTAGCTGGATCCAGAGAACATGGACCCATTGAATGATGCTTGTGAAGTAGAGGACAAATCAGACAGGAGACAGATATCACCAAGGCACCCTTTCCTTTTGCGGATGCAACCAAGGCAAAGTCAATTTGCATGATGCATGCACAATTTCAGCCAACAATTTTGCAGCTTGAACAGAAATGTGGGTCACTTACCTCCTAGGCCATTACTTTTTATGTCATCATTTTATAACATCAAAACACATGGTGATGCATTTTGACAGACTGCATAGCAGTGTCTGGAAAGCAGTAAGAATATGCTTCTGGTCTCTATAGGATTTAAAACTAATATTAAATTTTTTACATTGAGAATTAGTGCAGTTCCATATATGGAAACAAGTTGGAGATAAAATCAAGTGCCAGGGATGACTTGTTCGTATACTGAAATGAAGTGGAAGCTGTGGATACGGGTCAAACCTAGGGATGTTCTGGAAGTTCTCAAATGCTAGTGCCTTGTTCGATGATAAGCTGTTCTTTCTGAAGGCAAACTGTACTCCTGACAGCATTAGCAATTTAAGGCTGATTTTTTCAATTGGTAGGACAAACGTGCCCCACCACCCCTCTCCTTAACTCTCAAAAGATGCTTTGTCTTTTAATTTGTTAAAAGCAAGGTATTGCAATAGAGAGACCATTAAACTTGGACCTAGGTAACATGGGTGTGAATGTGAATTCTACTGCCTACTAACTGTGTACGCTCAATCTACTTCCTTAAACATTCTAAAACTCTGCTGGGCACGGTGGTTCACGCCCGTAATCCCAACACTTTGGGAGGCTGAGGCAGGTGGATCACCTGAGGTCAGGAGTTCGAGAACAGCCTGCCCATCATGGCAAAATCCCGTCTCTACTAAAAAAATACAAAAAATTAGCCAGACGTGGTGGTGGGCGCCTGTAATCCCAACTGCTCAGGAGGCTGAGGCAGGAGAATAGCTTGAACCCAGGAGGCAGAGGTTGTGGTGAGCCAAGATCGCACCACTGCCCTCCAGCCTGGGCAACAAGAGCGAAATTCTGTCTCAAACAGAGAAAAATAAAATTTGACACTCATTTCCTAATATATTGTAAAACAATAATGCTATTTATCTCAGAGAGTGATTGTAAAACTGATAGTATAAGCTAGTTCTAAGTGCCCCGCATTTGATAAGAAATTATTTGTTTCCTCACATTTGATTATGAAACTTTTCAAACGTGTAGAAAAGTATAAAGCATTTCCCAGTGAATATTCCTATATCACCCATCTCAATTGTACAATTAAGGTTTCACTATACTTTATTAATTACCCCATCTATCGTTCCTCCACCCCTTCATCAAACCATCAGATTATTTGTTATGCATTTCAAAGATGCAAACACCAATTCATTTCCACATGTCATTAACTTGACTTCAGTGTTTGTTTATGTTTTTTTTTTTAATTTGGGGGATAATGTTCACATACAATGAAGTGCACAAATCTTAAGTAAGCCATTAAATAAATGGATTTCAGTAAATACTCACACCCTACTACCCAAGCCTAGTTATGATAAAGACATTACTGTCACCCCAAGAAAACTCTCTCGGGATCCCTTCAGATAAATTCCTAACCCTCACCCCAGACGCAACCACTGCTCTGATTCTTTTTGTTGTACATTTGTTTTGTTCCCATCTAAAGCGGATCCAAAAGAAGCCAGAAACTACATGACTGGAGACCTCACCTCAAGGAAATTCTCATATATTAACCAACAAGTCAGTCCCCAAATAGGTGCTGTCTTCATTGTTGGTGGCATCTTGGTTTCTCGGAAGAATTGTATCTGTAAGCTGACAAATGTATTCGCATATGCAATCCAAGCTCCCCTCAAGACGCAGAATGTTACCACTAACTCAAGAATTATTTTTGCATAAACAATGAAATGTTCTACCAGCAGGTGGCAGTAGTAACCCATCGTGTCACTGGGAGCCCTTTACTGGGATCCACTAGCTTTATGATTACATAATAGATGGCCCCCAGTTTAGGACGGTTGGACTTAAGATTTTTTACTTCAAGATGGTACAAAAACATAAACATTCTGTATGCCTCTCAACTTAGAATGGGGTTCAGATAAACCCATGGTAAGCTGAAAATATTGTAAGTCCAAAAATGTACCTTCAATTTGCAATATTTTCAGTGAAGATTAATTTATCTAGACGTAACCCCAGGGTAGGTTGACGAGCATCTGTATTAAGTTTTGATTCCATATTCACAAAAGCACGCTTTTTTAATAAACAAAGATTCAAGCAACCAAGAGTGCTTATTTTTAGGGATATAATTTCTCAACAGCTAAATGAGTTGGATCCTAGAGAAATGCACCAAGGAGGCTGACTGATGCATGAGAGCTTCCAGGTGTGTTTGGTCACGCTGCAGCTGGGGGAGCAGCACACGCTGTGGGTGACACACATCTGAGGGCTAATTACAGTCGCCAATTACAGAATTGGTTCCTGAACACTGGCAATATTTAGCATGGCTGAAAGAAAAGACCTTCCCTGAAACTTCACAAAGTAACTGAGATGGTGGTTCACTCACTGCCTGTCCATCCTGTCTCTCTGATCTGAGTGCACATAGGATGCCAAGAGGACAGAACATTTGCATGGAGACTGGGGAGGCAACGGTGGCAGGATCTACATAGAAACATTGAGGAATCGTTCAGAGCAGCCAGGGAGAAGCTGGGGATGGGGGCAGTTCTAAGTGTCAACTCACTACTCACTCATATATATATATATATATTTGAGATGGAGTCTCGCTCTGTCACCAGACTGGAGTGCAGTGGCGCAATCTGGACTCACTGCAGCCTCTGCCTCCTGGGTTCAAGCAATT
>NW_012115910.1:3522611-3557845 GCF_000951035.1 Colobus angolensis palliatus
CCACGCTGGAGTGCAGTGGCGCAATCTGGACTCACTGCAGCCTCTGCCTCCTGGGTTCAAGCAATTCTCCTGCCTCAGCCTCCCAAGTAGCTGGGACTACAGGCACATGCCACATGCTCAGATAATTTTTGAATTTTTAGTAGAGATGGGATTTCACCATGTTGGCCAGGATGGTCTTGTAGCAGGACGAGCCGCAGACAAAACTCCTCAGACACAGGATTAGAGAAGGAAGATGTTTTTTATTCCTCCGGGAGCGTCGGCAGACTTGCGTCTTAAGAACCGAGCTCCCCGAAAAAGAAATACTTGGCCTTTTTAAAGGGTTACAACTTTAAGGGGTCCACATAAAAGTGTCGTGATAAATCGAGCAAGCATGGGAAACATGACTGGGGGCTACATGTATCAGCTAACAGAACAAAAAGTTTTACAATGCTTTTTTCATACAGTATCTGGAATTTACAGATAACACAAATAGTTTAGGCCAGGGGTTGATGCTATTATTATTACTTTGTTTAACTCCTAGGGCCGGGTGGTGGTGCCAAGGTTGTCTGGCTATTTATCTTACTTTTGTTTCTTTCTCTCTTTCCTCCTGTCTTGTGAACTAGGCAAGGTAGGGGGAGGAGGGCAGCAGAAGTAGTAGTGGTCTCCTTCCTTAGTCTCAATCTCTTGACCTGGTGATCACTCATATTTTTTAATAAAGTATGTAACATCCTGGGAGCCGAGAAAAGGTCATGTCAGTAACCCCCTGCATAACTGCAGAGGAGAGAACTAGAAGAACAAGAACAAAACCTGCAGGAGGCAAAGGGCTAGAAGCATCGCTTGAAAAGGCCTTCCAGCGCTGGGAGACCTTCAGCAGCGTGGTGACGGTTTTTTCCAGCACTGCATTCCCTTTCACTGAAATGTTCAAAGCAAAGGCAAACAACTGCACTTGGGGAATGTTAAGGAGGAAAATGTATGTGTCAGCCGATGTTAGAACAGATCCGTGCTTTGAAAACTGGGATGTGCACCACGTGTAGAATATGCCATGACTGAGGAATAAAAAGATGATTTTAGGAGGTGCTCAGACATACATGAAATAAAACACATAACAAGTTAATTCTGAGAAGCCAGTGATGGGCCCTGTGACACATACAGTCATTAGGTGAGATCTTGGTTCCCATACCACAGCTACCACCCACAGCCAAGGAAAACCACAGAAAAGATTCCTCTGGCTACAAAGGGAATAGTCCCACAGTTAATGCATTCCCCACCTTGCCCAACCTACCTAAGCATCTCGCACATTGCAAGGCCCACCTAAAGCCATACACACAAGCTAATCCTTACAAAAGGCCCCCTGGCATCCCCCTAGATGGAGATGCTCCTAGCTTCACCCATGATATGCCCCCAGGGACAGCAAGTTAAATCAACTCTCCTGGTGAGCACAGGCAGGCTGGTGGCTGTCTCGTGATGGGATTCACCAGGTCCCTTGTTCTTCTGCTTGATCTTTGATGATGCCAAAGAGAAAGACCTGGCTCAGTGGGAACGGGTGTCCCCACCTCTCCAGCCATCCCTCTCCAGGGCACAGAGAGCCATCTCGGGCTCCTCACTCCAAGGCAGGAACCATACCTGAGGAGAATGATCAACAACACTCGGTCACTGAAGCATGTAGGTTCACACCTCACAGATTGTTTATTTATGACAGGCAATGATGGATTCACATTCATAGTAGTGCTAAAATCTTTCTTATCAAATAAATAATTTAAGTAAGCAGTGTGAATCTGTTTAAAGAATATTAACAAAAATTAGCATAAGCAATATTCAGATATGGCAGAAACATGAAGGGAATATATGAATGACAGAAAGTTGAAGAAATACTGAATTAAATGAACTCTTCAATTAGTTTTTTTAAATATATGGTCAATATTTTAAAGAAATAAACAGATAACAATAACCTAAGACTCTTCTAATCAATTTTGATTTTAAGTCAGTCCACTTGTCATTTATTTTTCCCCATTTTTTGAAAACCACTATATATAGATATATTTTTTTTGCTTGCTTGCAAAATGCATCACATGATGAAGTGTTACTTGCTGGAGTGCTCTTGCTCAGCCTCTCTTTAGAGAGGAAGCCCATTGGAATAGAAGGCCATTAAAATGACCTCACTCATCCAAAGTTCTACAGGTGGGTCTTGGGTGATATGCTGGATATAAGTCCCTTTTCACTTATATATAAAAATGTTCATGATTTGCAACAAAAGTTTACTTTAACATATTCCATAATGCTAAAATCACTTTGATTCCTGAGACTGACAAGAAGCACATACTAAAGAGTTCCCATGATGAAACACCTGTCTAGTCCTTAAATAATTTAAATGAACAGAGTCGTTAAAGACTCATTTGCCTTCACCAAACACCTTCAAGTCAGACAGTTCACTCATGAAGACAATGAACAAAAGAATTCCAGGGTAGATAAATGAATATATCAGGTTTAGATCAGAAATCTTTGTAAATGTGTGTGTGTGTTCCCTTTGGCTAAAGCAAAATATTGTAGGCTGGGCGTGGGTGGCTCATGCCTGTAATCCCAGCACTTTGGGAGGCTGAGGCAGGTATGGATCACCTGAGGTCAGGAGTTCAAGACCAGCTTGACCAACATGGCAAAACCCCATCTCTACTAAAAATACAAAATTAGCCAGGCGTGAAGGCACATGCCTGTAATACCAGTTACTTGGGAGGCTGAGACAGAAGAATCACTTGAACCCAGGAAGCGGAGGTAGAGGTGGCAGTGAGCCGAGATCGTGCCATTGCACTCCAGCCTGGACAACAAGAGTGAAACTCTGCCTCAAAAAAAAGAAAAATCTTTGTGTGTGTGTGTGTGTGTGTGTGTGTGTGCGCGCGCGCGCGCACAAGCGCGCGTTCGATTTGGCTAAAGTAAAATGTGTAGAAAATATCTCTGACCCTTATTTCAATGTCAGCACAGTGTTCGTTCCTCAGAAAAGCTGCCTGGGTTTACTGTTCTCTCCTAGGAAAGGGATCTGACGTGAACTGAGTGCTGATTCTCACTGCAGGTGTCACCTCACTTAACATGGCCCTGACGCCCCCGCTTAGCAGGGAGGTGAACTGACCCCTGTGTGCAGAACGAGACACTAAGGCCGAGGAGGCTCAGTAACCTACCTGGGGCCACTCCACCTGCCATTGGCCCCACAACCTCCCTGGCTCCAGACACAGCACAGTGTGTGACACTGGCCATTCTCCCCCTTCACAGATGGGAAAACTCAGGCTTAGAGGAGAACAGCTTTCCTAAAACCACACAGCAGAAGTGCTGAGACCCTTCGTATTGACTCTTTTCTCGTGCCATAGAAATTTGTCAGCACCATTTTCATTCTCAGGTCCTCATTTTCCTCCCAAGTTTCTAACTCATTTTCTCCATTGCTACAGTGGGGAAAAAAAAAAATGTGTTAGGAAATAACCCCTACTGCCTACTTATTTCTATACGTCCATTCTTTAATTTTTCACTATCTGACTTCCATCCAACCCCTTGATGGAAATCCTGACAATTGCACTTTCAAAGGTCTTTGGTGAGCCAAGATTGTCTTCCAACTGCTGGTCTTCCCGGACAATATTGACCATCCTTCTCCTGAAACACACAAGGTATCTCAAACTTCACTGGCTCTTGATCCTCTTCCTCTCTCAATTACAGATCTCTCTCTCTCTCTCTCTCTCTCTCTCTCTCTCTCTCTCTCTCTCTCTCTCTCTATCTTTCTCTCTCTCTCTCTCCCCCTCCCTCACTGGTTTCAGCTTTGATTTCAAACATACAGAATTCAAACCCTGGACCCACTAGAATTTGACCTCAAGCAAGGTATTTACATTCTCTGAGTTTCTGCATCCTCACCTGTAAACTGGGAAGGATAAGGAAATAATTATAGAGTTAAATGAGAAAAGAACCAAAATTAACCAGAGTAGGTGTTATTAATTTCCTACCCATTCTTTCCATTTTCACCTCCATACCACATATAGAGGCCATCATAATGAGCCCTCAGCAAACTTATGAACTTACATAAAAGCAGGAGTCATGCACACTAACCAGCTTCAGGCATGACCAGTGAAGTGAGCTAACATGAAGAGTACGAAGGATCACTGGAGAAGCAGGTTCTCACTAGGCGAATTCCTTGCAGACCTCTCATCCCTGGCCCTTTTCCCTTTGGGACATCACTCACCTCTCACTGCAGTCTCTAACACCCTGGGACAGCATCTTCAAACCCATGTGTCAGCAGACAGTGGAATCCAAAGATAAGAGAGGTTAAAATGTGAGTGTCACGGCTAAGGAGGGAGCATATTTTTGTCCTGCTTGGAAAAAACATATATTTAATAAACATTTCACTCATCTATAAATGGTCTAAAGTTAACAACAGTAAGTTCAATTCAGAATTTTTAAGTCATATTCCTTTGACATAGAGTTTATATCCCTATGTTTAAACCATGCATGGATAGCTTTGATAGTCTGTTCTGGCTCATAGCACATTCTTGGGATTAAGACAGCATTGTGAATTCTTAGAAATCAAAGCACAAAAGCTCATTTTGGAAGGAGAAATTACTCATTCCAAGATCCAAGTTTCCTGTTTCTATGTCTCAAAACTTGATGTTTAGGAGTGCTTTTAAAACAAAGAAAGAGCTATAAATTTCCAATAAATGTCAATATTCTTCATTGAAGGTGAACTTCGCAATCTTTAAAACCCTGTCTAGTATTTGAGGAACTTCCATAATGTTTTCCATAATGGCTGTGCTGATTTACATTTCTACCAGCAGTGTAGAAATGTAAACGTTTTTGCTTTTCTACATATCCTCTCCAACACTTATCTTTTGTCTTTTTGATAACAGCCATTTTAACAGGTGTGTGGTGATGTCTCATCATGGTTTTGATTTGCATTTCCCTAATAATCAATGATGTCGGGCCGGGTGTGGTGGCTCACGCTGTAATCTCAGCACTTTGGGAAGCTGAGGCAGGTGTATCACCTGAGTTCAGGAATTTGAGATCAGTTTGGCCAACATGGTGAAACCCTGTCTCTAATAATACAAAAATTAGCAGGTGTGGTGGTGCACACCTGTAATCCCAGCTACTTGGGAGGCTGAGGCAGGAAAATCACTTGAACCTGGGAGGCAGAGGGTGCAGTGAGCCAAGATCACACCGTTGCATTCTAGCCTGGGCAATAAGAGCAAAACTCTATCTCTAATAATAATAATAATCTGTGATGTTGAGCTTTTTTTCATATACCTATTGGCCATTTGTGTGTATCCTTTTGAGAAATGTCTGTTCAGAACCTTTGCCCAATTTTTAACTGGGTTATTTGTTTTCTTACTATTGTGTTGGGTTCCTTATATATTGTGGATATGAGCCCCTTATGAGTCACATGATTTGCAAGTATTTTCTCCCATGCTGTAGGTTGTCTCTTCATTTTGTTGATTGCTTTCTTTGCTGTGCAGAAACTTTTTATTTTGATGCACATCCCATTTGTCTGTTTTTGCTTTTGATGGTCATGGTTTGATGGTCATGGTTTGATGGTCATATCCAAAAAAGTCATTGCCCAAACAAATGTCATAAAGCATTTCCCCTATGTTTTCTTCCAACAGTTTTAGAGTTTCAGGTCTTATGTTTAAGTCTGTAATCATTTTGAGTTGATTTTTGTATATGGCATGAGATAAAGATCTAATTCCATTCTTCCAGAGATGTATATTCAGTTTTCTCAATACCATTTATGGAAGAGACAGTCCTTTCCCAATTATGGGTTTTTGGCATCTTTGTCAAAAATCAATTGACCATAAATGTGTAGATTTAGTTTTGGCTTTTCTATTCATATACGTTCCATTGGTCAGAACCATGCTGTTTTGATTACTACAGCTTTGTAGTCTATTTTGAAATCCAGAAATATGATGCATCCAGATTTTTTCTATTTAGTTAAGTTTGCTTTGGCTATTCAGGGTATTTTGTAGTTCCATACAAATTTTTGAATTTTATTTTCTATTTCTGTGGGAAAAAAATCATTGAGATTTTGATACAATTGAAATAAATTTGTTGATTATTTTAACCCAGGAACACAGAACATCTTTCTATTTATTTATGTTCTCTTCAGTTTCTTTCAACACTGTTTTATAAAAAATGTTTAGTGTTCAGGTCTTGCACCTCCTTGGTTAAATTTGTCTTTAAGTATTATTTTTCTAGTTATTGTAAATTGATTTTTTAAGTTTTTTTTCTGGATAGTTTGTTGCTAACACATAGAAACAAAACTAATTGTAATATGCTGATTTGTATCCTATACCTTTACTAAATTTGCTTATTAGTTTTAACAATTTTTGGTGTCTTTGGGGTTTTCCATATATAAGATTATGTCATCTGCAAACAGAGACAATTTAACTTCTTTTATTTTCCAATTTGGATATTTAAATGCCTTTTATTTCCTTTTTCTTTTCCTTTGTCTTTCTTTTCTTTTCTTTTCTTTTCTTTTCTTTTCTGTTCTGTTCTTTTTCCTGCCTAATTGCCCTGGCCAGGACTTCCAGTACTGTGTGGAATAGAAGAAAAACACTAAAAGTAGAACTACCCTATGATGCAGCAATCCCACTACTGAATATATAGTCAAAGGAAGTCAAACCAGTACATAGCAGAGAGGCATCTGCATCTCCGCGTTCATTGCAGCATCATTCACAAAGGCCAGTATATGGGATTAATCTAAGTGGCCATTAGTAGATGAATGAATAAAGAAAATGTGGTATATATATACAATGGAATACTATCCAGCCTTTAAAAAGAAGAATCCTGTCATTTGCAGCACAGCATAGATAAACCTGTTAAGTGAAAATTGACGGATTCATCTATTATGTTAAGTGAAATAAGCCAGCCAGAAAGGCAGATCTTGCATGATTTTATTTACATGTAGAATCTTAAAAAGTCACACTCACAGAAGCAGCAAGTAGAATCATGATGACCAAGAGCTGAGGGAATTGAGGCAGAATTGAGGAGATGTTGGTCAAAGAATACAAAATTTCAGTCAGACAGTGAGAATAAGTTCAAGAGATTTATTACACTAGGTTATGACTACAGTTAATAACAATGTATTGCCTACTTGAAAATCACTGAGAGCACATTTTAAATGCTCTCACCACAAACAAAATTTTAAGTAAGTGAGTTAGTGCATATGGTAATTAGCTTGATTTTGCTTTCAATCAGGGCAAATGTATATCACAAGCTATATCTCTTGGAAAACATCATCTTGTAAAATAGAAATATAAACAATTTTGGTCAGTTAAAAATTTTAAAATAATAAAAAGTTTTTTAAAAATCCTGCTAAGTTCATCACACAATAGAAGTAAAAGCACCCTGGGGCACTAAAAAAATAATTATTAACTGCTTTATTGATAGTTAATACATATACCATCGACTCCTAACTTAAAGTGTACAGTTCAGTGGTCTTTAGTATATCCTGAATTGTACAACCTAATTTTAAACATTTCATTCACTGCAAAATGAGAACCTATAACCATCAGCTTTCACTCTCTGTTATGGGTTGAATTACATCTGTCTAAAATTTACATGTGACAATCCTAAATCCCAGTACCTTAGATTGTGACCTTATTTGGAAATATGGTCTGATATAGTTTGGATGTTGCCCTGCCCAAATCTCATGTTGAAATGTAATCCCCAATGTTGGAGATGGGGCCTCGTGGAAGGTGATTGGGTCATGGGGGTGGATTTCTCATGAATGTTTTGCACCATCCCCTCACTGCTGCCCTCGGAACAGTGAGTGAATTCTCAGAGATCTGGTTTTTCAAAACTGTGCGGCACTCTCTCTTGCTTTCTTGTTCCTGCTTTCATCGTGTGATATGCCTGTTTCCCCTTTGCCTTGTGCCATGATCAGTAGTTTTCTGAGGCCTTCCCAGAAGTAGATGTCCCTATGCTCCCTGTATGGCCTACAGAACCATGAGCCTATTAAAATTCTTTTCTTATAAATTATCCAGCCTCGGGTATTTCTTTATAGCAATGTAAGAATGGACTAATTCGGGACCACTGCTGTTGTAATTAGTTAAGATGAGGTCATTAGAGTGGCCTTAATCCAATATGACTGGTGACCTTATACAAAGGGGAAATTTGGACACAGACACATACAGGGAGAAGACCGTGTGGGGATGAAAGCAGAGACCGGAGTAAGGAATGCCAGGGGTTGCCAGCAACCACCAGAAGCTAGGAGAGAGGTGTGGAACAGATTCTCCCTCACAGCCCTCAGTAGGAATCAATTCTGCCCACAGCTCAGTCTCAGACTTCTAGCCTCCAGAACTTGGGGACAATAAATTTCTGTTGTTTAGGCCATTCAATTTGTGAAACTTCATTATGGCCACCCTAGCAAACTAATATACATTCTGCCTGCACCTCTATCCCCATCCCAGCCTTAGGCAGCCACTCATCTACTTGCTGTCTCTACAGACTGGCCTGTTTTGGACATTTCACATAAATAGAATCATAAAATATGTGGTCTTTCATGACGGCTTCCTTAGCATAATGTTTTATGTTATTTAGCATGATGTTTCCAATATTCACCCATGTTGCAACATATATCAATACTTCCTTCTTTTTATTATTAAATTATATTGCGCTGTATGAATAGATCCCATTTTGTTTATGCATGCATTGGTTGATGGACATTTGAGTTGTTTCTCTATTGTGACTGTTATCAATAATGCTACTATGATGGTTCATGTGCAAGTTGCTGTGTGACATTTTTTCATTTCTCTTCTCTACGAGTAAAATTGCGCAGTCATATTGTAACTCTAACATTTTGAGGAACTGCCAAACTATTTTTCCAAAGTTGCTGCACCATTTTATACTCCCACCAGCAATGCACAAGGGTTTTGATTTCTCCACATTTTTGTCAGCCGTTGTTATTTCCTGTCTTTTATATTTTCAGGCATCCTAGTGCATGTGATAGTATCTTATGGTACTTTTGACTTGCATTTCCCAAATGACTGATGATAATGATCACCTTTTCATGTGCTTAGTGACCATTTGAATATTTTCTTTGGAATAATGCCCACTCAAATCCTCTGCTCAATGTTTTAACTAGGTTGTCATTTTATTTAGTCATAAAAATTTTTTACATATTCTTGACACATGTACTTTGTCAGATGTATAATTTGCAAATATTTACTCATAGTCTATGGGCTGTCTTTTCACATTTTTTTTCTTTTTTTTTTTGAGACGGAGTCTCACTCTGTCACCAGGCTGGAGTGCAGTGACGTGATCTCAGCTCACTGCAACTTCTGACTCCCTGGTTCAACTCGTGCCTCAGCCTCCCGAGTAGCTGGGATTACAGGCATGCACCACCACGCCGGGCTAATTTTTGTATTTTTAGTAGATATGGGGTTTCACCATATTGGCCAGGATGGTCTTGATCTCCTGACCTCGTGATCCGCCTGCCTCGGCCTCCCAAAGTACTGGGATTACAGGTGTGAGTTACCACGCCCAGCCTTTTCACATTCTTAATTGTGTTCTTTGAGCCCAAAAAATTTTAACTTTGATAAGACATTCCATTTCTCTATTTTTTTCTTTTGTTGCTATGCTTTTCATGTAGTGTCTAAGAAACCATTGTCCAGATGAAAATCACAAAGATTTATTTCTATTTTTTTTAGGAGTTTTAATTGTAAAAAAGAAAAGTTCTTACATTTTGGTATATGATCTATTTAGAGTTAATATTTGTGTGTGGTGTAAAAAACTAGTTGAACTTCATTCTTCTGCATGTGGATATCCAGTTGTCCCAACACTATTTGTCAAAACAAGCATCCTTTCCTCCAGTGAATTGTCTTGGCATCATGATGAATCAACTGACTATAAATGTAAGGATTGATTTCTGGATTCTCAATTCTATTCTATTGATCTACATTCCTATCCTTATGCTAGTAGCACACAGTCTTGATTACTGTAGCTCTGTAGTAAGTTGTGAAATTGAGAAGTATGAGTTATTTAACTTTATCCTTCAAGACTGTTTTCGCTATTTTTGGACCCTCGCATTTTCATATGAATTTTAGGGTCAGCTTGTAAATTTCAAATGAAAACCTAGCTGAAATGTTTATTTGGAGTGCACAGAATCTATAGATTAATTAAAGTGGGAGCTGAACCACTTGTACACATGGACACAGAG
Organism: Colobus angolensis palliatus; assembly: GCF_000951035.1. Classification (NCBI taxonomy): domain Eukaryota; kingdom Metazoa; phylum Chordata; class Mammalia; order Primates; family Cercopithecidae; genus Colobus; species Colobus angolensis. Next base: position 3,532,765 of record NW_012115910.1, read on the forward strand.
CATTGAATACCCATGGAAATTCAGGACAATGGGAAGGGGAGTGAGGGATGAAAAATCACTTAATCGCTACAATCAAAAGCTCTGACTTTACCACCACACGCTATATCCATTTAACTTAACCACACTTGTAGCGCCTAAATCAAAAAAAACTAAAAATAAAATGCATGTTCTATCCTCTTACTTTTGTAGATGCACCTTCATGATGACGTGCAAGGTCTCACGGTTGGCTTATCAGCTGCCTTGACCCTTGACTGGACCATCTCCCTTCACTTCATCCCTGATGGAGTGTGCCTGGCTCCATCCCAGATGGTGAGGGGACTCGTGAACCTTTGTGTGGACAACACAGTTTGGAAGCCCAAGCTCTTGCCCCAGCCCCTGAAATCAATCTTTCTTTGGACAACTCTAAGGCCCAAGTGAGACAGTCAGGTGGGAGGGGTCCCCGGAGAAACTCCAACCAGCCTATCCACTGAAGTGGAGCCCCAGGAACCTCACCACGTTTGTAGCAGGGAAGAGTCTGGCCTCTTCTCTTCCTGTGTGTAAACTGGGATTCGAATGGCTAGATGGGAAGCACTCTACCAGGGACTCTGGCCTGGCGAGAGTTCCTGCTTCCCCCTTTTCTTTATTTTCACCCAATAAATCCCTGTCTTACTAACCATTCAAACCGCCTGCGAGCCTGAATTTTCGTGACTGTGGGAAGAACCCTGCCTTTAGCTGAACTAACGAAAAGTCCTGCAATACTGTTGATGCCTAATGTGGGACTCAAGACCCGTGAGTGAAATGGGAACTCAAAATCTCTCACTGTTGCTTCTAAGTTTGTCCATTCTCGGACTTCTGAGGGTAGGGGAAACCATGCCCCCACCGTGCCCTGTCGTTCCCGGGCCTTTTCATGGCCTTTTCCTTCCTTTTTCAGGACCGACCACTGAGCAGCAGCTCACTGCTGTCCCCTCTCAGCCAGGGCTGGGATGCATCCCCCACTGCTCTCCGCTCCCTGCTGGGGCTGGGATGCATGGTCCAAGAGTCTCACACAACCAGCTGGCTGGCTTTTCCACCATGCACCACTGGAGCCTTCCCCTTCTCCAGCCAAGGGGCTTTACTCCATCAGACAGTAATTAAGCTTTTCTCCAGGTGGAAGAACCAGTTGTATAAGAATAAGAGTTCTTCCTCCAATATTTTTAAACCTTTTTTCTTTCCTCTTCTCCACCCCGTCAGCAGTTAACCTTTATTTATTTATTTATTTTTTCTTTTTAGAAGACATTTTTGTGAGGCCAAGCCCAACTATCACTGTTCATATTTTCTGCAGAGTTTTTGTTGTGAAATCAAGCCTCTATCCTCTTCTATATCCTGAGGGCATGGCTTATAACTCAGAGGCAAGGCTTTGTTTAGCAATCCTGCCTTAGGGAATGAACCCTCTCAGGTTGGGTATCTGCATGTTTTCCTAGCCCTGTCTCTTAAAGGGCCCCACACAGCAACTGGGTTTTCTTCTGCCTATTGTGTACTGTGTGTGATGTCTGTAAAAAGAGCTCTAATTAATTTGGCCTAAAGACAAGTCTTTGGATCAAGTACTTTTTTTTTTTAAAGGAAGTTAAAAGCTGTGGTACCTTTCGGTTCACCTGACTCTAATCTTTGAGAAATAAAAACAGCCTTAAAGATTATGGGTAAAATGCAGGGGTCATTAAAATGTAAATAGATGAACTAAACTACACAGGTCAGATGCAAGGTTTGCTAAGTGTTTTGAGGTTACAAACTGCTTTTTGGACTTTAGAACTGTGTGACTGGGACTCCTTTAAAAGGCACCTTCTTTTTTCCTTTCTTCTCCATGGATCTCTCTTCACCGATAGGTAATTGTGTCTCGGTACTATGAGACACTTCCCTCAGATGCATCCTCCAAACTGGAAAGAGTTAGTTTCCCAAACCTTAAACTGGTTGGCTTAGGATTGGACTCAGAGGAAGGGAACCAAGAAGCCCAGCATAGTGGCAAAAGGGTAAAGCGTTTTTAACGAGTCAGGCTTTTGACCTCCCTCTCCCCATGCAAACTGGTAAAAGGCCTTGGAATTTTCGAGGCCTTTCCTTATTTTGTTTTGATACATGTTTACTAATAACCTAGTTTGTCTGTTCTTGCCTTCAGGCCATCATACTCCAAAGGTCATGCAACCGGAGCCTCTGACGATGGCCCTTTCTTCTGGGAACCCTTAGATAGGCCTTTCAGGGAGATCTCACTGCTGTTTCCCCAAAATAGAGCCCTCTGTCAGAGGAGGCAATTAAGTTCAGTCTTTGTCCTTATCCTTACTCTAATGGCAGCTAGATGTACTTCTTTAGAGGGGGTAATGAGACAGCCAGGTGGAAGGGAGTCCCTGGAGAAACTCCAACCAGTCTGCCCACTGAGGTGGAGCCTCAGGAAGTTCACCACGTTTGCAGCAGGGAGAAGGAAGTGCTCTAGCAGGGACTCTGGCCTTGCTAGAGTTCCTGTTTCCCCCTTTTCTTTATTTTCACCCAATAAAAACCCCTGTCTTATTCAAATTGTCTGAGAGCCTGAGTTTTCATGGCTGTGGGAAAAATAACCGTATCTTTAGCTGAACTGAGGAAAAGTACTGCAAGGTAGGGGCACTCACACAGGTGACACGCCCACCCTCAGGAGGACAGACCGGAACAGAAGCCCCCCACAGGCTCTGGAAATGGACTCAGAGGCATTTGGGAAGGGAAATACAAGATCCCAAACACAGACTGTGGCACAGAATAAGAATCTGGATTTCAAATGCTCATACTCCCTTGGTTCTGTGCATTCCTCACCCCTTGGTGGAGGAACACAGGCAGTGGAGGCCGGAGCTCTGTAAGGCACAGGACTCAGGAAGGGCACCTCTAGATCAGGTTTAAGGCGCATTCTGTCTGGAAGTCCTAATCAGCATCTCCTTGACCCTCACCGCCATCTCTAATCAGAAACGAAGTCCTGTAGAGTCTACTTTCTAAATAACTTTCCATTCTGTCCCAGGGACATCACTCTGTATCACCATAAGCTCCCACCTTCGCCATCTGATCAGCCTTCTCACACCCATCCTGACACCTTCCTCCAATCCATTCTCCATGCTCTAGCCACAGAGAGCTTTGTGGAATGCAAATGTAATCATTTCTTTGCTTAAATGCTTTTAATGATTTCTCATTGTCAATGGGTTGTACTCATCAGGAGAGACATTTATTGCAATAAAGTGGAAATAACCCATTAAGTTAAATAATACATATGGTGAATGTACCACTTAAGAGGTGTTTTGTTTTGTTTTGTTTTTTGAGACTGAGTCTTGCTCTTGTCGCCCAGGCTGGAGTGCAGTGGCACTCAAAAATAAAAATAAAAATAAAAAAGAATTATAAGTCCCTCTGCCCTCTGCTCTCCCAACAGAGGTGCATAGAGGACCTTTTCCTCCAGTTCTGTGAGCTGGTCTGTGTGGCTGGCAGATTTAGCTGCCTTGACAGCTCACCTTGCTCCCTGCTTCTGCCAAGGAGTGTATAGTTTGCCCTCAGGGAGCATGAAAATAGGAGATGAGCACCTGACCTCAGGACAAGGTCCCATATGCTTTCATGACCTTTGCATCACCTAGCGTTAGACCCTCTCCTCTCCAGCACCTGCCTCTCCACCTCGCTGTAGTCCCAGCTACTTGGGAGGCTGAGACAGGAGAATTGTTTGTGCCCTGGAGGTTGAGGCTGCAGTGAGCCATGTCCTTACCACTGCACTCCAGTCTGGGCAACAAAGTGAGACCCTGTTTCAAAAAAAAAAAAAGAGGAAGCAAACCGTAAGAATTCAGAAATTTTGAAAAAGTAAAAAGTGTTTTTAGGAGAGCAATCAAAGCAGGCTGTAGGGTAACCTGCTAGAGAGATTAACATGACTAAAAGAGAGACAGAGGCTAACTCTCAGAATGGTGTGGGGAAAGGTCCTGAAGGCACTGTGGAAATCTTTAAGGCAGCCCCTCCCATCATAGGCCCAGAGGCCTGGCAGGACAGAATGGCTTTGGGGGCCAGGCCTGGGCTCCTCTGCCTTGCCCTGCCTTGAAATGCAGCCCCCTCCCTGCATCCCAGCAGCTCTGGCTTCAGCTAAGGCTCAGATGTCCCCAGATACAGCAGGCTCAGTTTCAGAGGGTGCACATTTCAAGCCTTGGTGGCTTCCACATGATGTTAAGTCTGAGGGAGCATAGAATAAAAGGTGGCTGAGGTTTGGCAGCTTCCACCTAGATTTGAAGATGTGTGAGAAAGGCTGGGTGCCCAAGCAGAAGCCTGTTGCAGGGGCAGAGCCCCCACAGAGAGCTTCTACTAGGGTGGTGTTGAGGAGAAATGTGGGGTTGGAGCCCCCACACAGAATGCCCACCAGGGCATTGTCTATTGGAGCTGTAGGAAGAGGGTCACTGCCCTTGGGACCTAAGAATGGTAGATCCACCAGCAGTGTTCACCCTCAGCCTGGAAAAGCCACAAGCACTCAACTCCAACATGTGAGAGGAGCCACAGCGTTGCACCCAGCACAGCCATGGGAAAAGGGCTGCCCAAAGCCTCAGGAACCCTGCCTTGTGCCAGTGTGCCCAGGATGTGAGACATGGTGTCAAAGATTAATTTGGAGCTTTAAGGTTCAATATCTGCCTTGCTGAGTTTCATACTGCATGAGGCCTGTTACCTCTTTCTTTTGGCTGATTTATCTCTTTCGGAATGGGAATGTTTACCTAATGGTACAGCACCATTGTATTTTGGAAGGAAATAACTTGTTTTTCATTTTATCAGCTCACAGCTGTATGGACATTACCTGCGAGTCTCAGATGAGACTTAGGACTTTGGGCTTTAGAGTTGATGCTGGAACGAGTTAGGATTTTGGCGAGCTATTGGGAAGGGATGCTTGTATTTTGCAATGTGAGAAGGACATGAGATTTGGGGGGCCAAGGGGACCCTAACTGGACATATGGTTTCAATTGTGATCACATTATTTTATAAAACTACTCAGGGTTTATTTATTCACTTGTCTGTTGCTTACCAAATAGACAATTATTAATGTGGCTTTATGATCCTAGGGAAACATTAGACACTTAGCTTTGTTTCATGTCCAGAAAGTGCTCAATTCTATTTTGAGTCAGCGACCCCTAGAATCTGCATTGCCCTAAAGTTTTTTTGTGATGTAGATGGCAGGTGAATTTCTTCAACAGACTAAGGCTGTTGATCTGGAAGACAATTTAACATTGGAAAGTTGGGATGGATAAGATTTGCTGGCTTGCCTGGAAGGGTCTGCAAGGTTCAGTCCTGGGCCTGCTTAGGAGAGTGCTACAGTTCAGGCCTGCATTTTCCCTCCGTTACCACTAGATGGAAGTGGTTTCTGCGATCTTTTCCCCCAGTGTTGGAAGCAAGCATATCTGGGGAGCTGCATGCAGCACTGCTTATTTCGGTGGAAGGTGCCTGTCCTGGTGTCTGCATTCTGCAGAACAGCTGCTCTGCTGCTTTCCAGCTGGAGGTAGCTGCCCCCTGCAACCCAACGCACATGTCCATGCAGAGAACAGCAATCAGCCTTGTCCAGGCCTTGCTGCTTACCCAATGCTGCCTATGCACAATTATATTCTGCCCTCACAGAACACCTCTGACGTTGGTGTGGTGTCATGTGCACTTTGCAGACCAGGAACTATTCAGTGGTGCTCAGGCCCTGGACCTGGCTGCAGTGCAGGACCCCCAGGGACATGGGCCGCCTAAGCCAACGCAGGCAGGACTTGTCATCAAGGACTCTTTTCCCATGAGAGTCGTGCAGAGCCTCTGCCTGTGGAGTGGGACCCCTGCCCTCTGCTGCCAGCTTCAGGCTCGCTGCAATTTGTGGAGCCTGATTTTATCTGCTCCTCCAACCTCCAACTCCAATTCCCCTCCTGGCCACTAAATTACCTTCCCACCTGCTCATCATCTCTCCAGACTTTCCATCATCACCACCTCTCAGGTTTAACAAAGCTCTCTGGCCTCATGCCTGGCTTCCTGCTCCACTCACCGCATAGCTGTGCTCCTGGAGGGAAAGATAGCCCACCACACACAATTGATAAAGGGCAGGGCTGAGATTTCAACCCAGGGCCTCTAACCCCGATTCTCACACTCTCATATACCGATCACACCTCTCCTGTTCTGTCCACACCTAAAAATGCTGCTCTAGTGCCTCTGTAGAAGTTTCTAATCAGCTGTCAGATCAGGCAGGAGTGGCGCATGCTGTGCCCACAGCAGACATGAGTAGCTGCTCACAGCGGTTGCTCTTTACCCTGCCTGGGGGAGTCCTCATCATCCTCATCATCATGCCCAAGAGTCTACTCGGATGTATTTGATGTGACATGATGTCACACTGACTGGTCATCCCTAGACTAAGGGCACTTCTCAACCCCAGAAGAATTCTCCTTGCTCCAAGTGTCCATCATCTGAAATCAATTTAATTACCTCTTAGAAAATGCTGTTTCTTGGGCAGATGCAGTGGCGTGCACACCTGTAATCCCAACACTTTGGGAGGCCGAGGTGGGTGGATCACCTGAGGTCAGGGGTTCGAGCCTAGCCTGACTAACATGGTGAAATCCTGTCTCTACTAACTACAAAAAAATGAGCCAGGTGTGGTGGTGGGCGCCTGTAATCCCAGCTACTTGGGAGGCTGGGGAAGGAGAAATGTTTGAACCCAGGAGGCGGAGCTTGCAGTGAGCTGAGATTGTGTCCATTGCACTCCAGTCTGGACAACAAGAGTGAAACCCCTCTCAAAAAAAAACAGAGAAAGAAAATGCTGCTTCTATTAAATGTGCTGCTAATGAGATCTTGGTCATGTAACACAAACAGGCTTTTCTCTACCAGGAACGTTTAGTAAACGTCTGTTCTTAGTGCCTCCTATTGGGATGTTAGCCCATTTTAATTGATGACATTAGTAAATTCACACTCTAGACTGAGAGACAACAAGTCTGGGATACATGGGAGAAGGGACAAGTGTCAGAGCAGGAGTGCAGACAGGCGTCTGCTGGAAGCTCCTGGAAAGTTGAAGCAGGAGACACCAGGAGTCTTTGAAAGGAACGGGACAAGGAGTCAAATCTTGCTTCCACATTTATTTATTTATTTATTTATTTATTTTAATTTTTATTTTTTGAGACAGAGTCTCGCTCTGTCGCCCAGGCTGGAGTGCAGTGGCCGGATCTCAGCTCACTGCAAGCTCCGCCTCCCAGGTTTACACCATTCTCCCGCCTCAGCCTCCTGAGTAGCTGGGACTACAGGCGCCCACCACCGCGCCCGGCTAGTTGCTTCCACATTTATAAGCCTATATAATAATCTTATATAATCTCATATAAATCCTATTGTTGCCAATACAAAGTTATGTAAGTCCTGCTATTGGTAAATGACATCAATATCCCATAAGTCATTTAGATTTTAATGTGAACACTTGTGTTGTTTATTGTGATTTGTCTTTAGTCCCTGAATTGTACTCCCGTCCCAGTCAGGCTGTGACTGTGATCTTCATCAGCCTTTCTTTCTTTCTCTTTTGCCTGTTTTACTTTTAATATTGACATCTTTAAACAGAAAAACAGAGAAAGTTGAAAAATGAACTTCCATGTGCCCATTACCAACTTCAACAACTAACAGCAATAGGAATCTTTCCCATCCACTGCCATCCTTGCTCCAGATTGTGCTGAAGTAATTCCCCAATAGCAGATCATTTGATCTGGAAATATTTTAGCAGCATATACTTTTTTTTTTTTTTTGAGACGGAGTTTCACTTTTGTTTCCCAGACTGGAATTCAATGGCATGATCTCGTCTCACTGTAACCTCCACCTCACTGGTTCAAACAATTCTCCTGCCTCAGCCTCCCAAGTAGCTGCGACTACAGGTATGTGCCACCATGTCTGGCTAATTTTTCTATTTTTAGTAGAGACATACCATGTTTGTCAGACTGGTCTCGAACTCCTGACTTCAGATGATCTACCCTCCTCGGCCTCCTACCAAAGTACTGGAATTACAGGCGTGAGCCACCACGCCCAGCCTTAGAATATACTTCTAAAAGATTAGTTCCAAAAAAAAAACCTTAGAATCACTCCAAAAAAATTAACCACTGTTTCTTAATACCAGCTCATATCCAAGCAGTGTTCAAATGTCTCGGAATGTCTCTTTTTTCCTCAGTTCTTTTTCAAATAAGCTCCAAAGAATGTCTGCCCATTGCAGCTGGTTGGTATGACTCCTAAAGGTGTCTTGTAATCTATAGGTTTCCCTTGCATCTCTGTTTTTTCCTGGAAATGAACTTGTGGAAAGAATGGGGTCATTTCTCCAGTAGTTCCTGAGAAATACACACTGCTGATAGAACGCATCTGCCGTGGTGTCCATTAGTACCCTCTGACCTTGTATTTCCCGTGACTTGGTTATTGGATCTGAGGCTTGATTTAATTTAGAGTTTTTTGGTAAAAACACATAGATAGTTCTATTTCCACTCAGTGGTCCATCATCACTCCTTCTGTGACATTAATAGCCATTAAAGATTATTAACTATAAGATGGAGCACAATTGTTTCTTAAATCTTTTCTTCTTTTTTTTGAGAGACAGAGTTTCACTCTTGTTGCCCAGGCTGGAGTGCAGTGGCACGATCTCGGCTCACTGCAACCTCCGCCTCCTGGGTCCAAGTGATTCTCCTGCCTTAGCCTCCAGAGTAGCTGGGACTAAAGGCACCTGCCACCATGCCTGGTTAATTTTGTATTTTTAGTGGAGACGGGGTTTCACCATGTTGGCCAGGTTGGTCTCTAACTCCTGACCTCAGGTAATCCACTCACCTCAGCCTCCCAAAGTGCTGGGATTACAGGTGTGAGCCACCACACTCAGCCCTTAAATCTTAAATATTAAACATTAAGAATAGAATTGCATCAATGTATTTACATATATACTCCAGGTTCAAAAAGGATTTCAGGCAAATAAAACACAAAAGTACTCCCAGAAGCCCCAGAGCCAACTCACAACCCTGGATCACCATTTCACCCTGTAAGCAGAAACAAATGTCAGCCCAGAAAACTACCTGTTGACCCTCACAGGCTTTAGGCACTAGCACTTCCTCCCAGTTAGAAGGGCATCAACAGCTGTGGCCATACTTGGGTCTAGGAAGCAGGGGTTGGGGCAGAGGCAAACATAGCAGCACACACCTGTGGATAAGGAGCAAATGAGAAGAAGCAGAGGCAGCCAGGAAGAGACCTGGAGAAAGGAGAAGGAGGGGAAACAGTGAGCCTACAGAGCTGAGGAAGACCTGGATCTTCAAGTACTGCTTAGCCAGTGCGGACAAGCAGAAGGTAAGGAAGAAGTCTGTGATGCTGGGTGAAGGGAGTTCTTCGAGAACTCTGAGCAGAGGCTCTGTTCTAAGTCTGATGGGGTACCTGAGTGGTTTGCACAGCCCCATCTCCCCTGTCCTTCCATGGCAGGGGCACGGAGGGTTGTTTTAGCTCACTCCATGGCAGTCCACAAGAGGGATGCGGATTTTTTCTATCTTCCCACCACTCCACCAGCCACTGCAGGCTCTGCCTTCCCAATAGACTGTCTTGAAAGTTGATATAGCACCTTCTGCTTGTCATATTCCAATTTCCCACCACCACCTAGAGGCCACTGAAGCTGATTGGAATGTAGAGGCTCTGTATGTCAGATAAAGCATAGAAGAGCAAAAGGCAGATTGATTTTTAGATGGGAAACAACTGGAAATAAAAGGTTAGTGTTAATGGCCTACAGCTTTGAAAGACCTGGTGGAATGGTCTCTCAGCTTCTGCTACGTGCAAGTGCTAGGTAGGTACAAGGAGCCACATGCCACATCCCAAAGAAAAGTGTTGTCCTATGGCTTAAGATTGAATGGAATGATGATAGTGGTAGTGATGGTGATGGTGGTAGTGGTGATAGTAAAGATAGTCATGGTGGTGATATTGGTAGTGGTAATGATAGTGGTGGTAGTGGTGATGGTGATGATGGTAGTGGTAATGATGATAGTGATGGTGGTAATGGTGATGGTTGTGATGACGATAATGGTGGTGATGATAGTGGTGATGATGGTGGTGATGGTGGTTGTGGAAGTGGTGGGGGGGTGATGGTGATGATGGGGGTGATGACGATGATGATGGTGATGGTGATGATGATACTGGTGGTGGTGGTAATGGTGGTGATAGTAGTGATGGTGGTGATGATGATGGTGGTGGTGATGATGGTAGTGATGATGGTGGTGGTGGCAGTGGTTGTGGTGATGGTGGGGGTAGTGATGGTATTGCTGATGGTGATGGTAATTGTGGTGGTGATGGTAGTGATGGTGGTGATGATGGTGGTGGTGGTAGTGGTTGTGCTGATGGTGGTGGTAGTGATGGTACTGTTGATGGTGATGGTAATGGTGGTGGTGGTGATGGTGGTGGTGGTGGTGATAGTGTTGATGGTGATGGTAATGGTGGTGGTGGTAATGGTGGTGGTGGTGATGGTGGTGATGATGGTGGTAGTGGTAGTGGTTGTGGTGATGGTGGTCATGGTGATGGTAGTGTTGATGGTGATGGTAATGGTAGTAGTGATGGTAGTGATGGTGGTGATGGTGGTGGTGGCAGTGGTTGTGGTGATGGTGGTGATAGTGACGATATTGTTGATGGTGATGGTAATGGTGGTGATGGTGGTGATGGTGGTGGTGGTGGTTGTGATGGTAGTGATGGTGGTGATGATGGTGGTGGTAGTGGTTGTGGTGATGGTGGTCGTGGTGATGGTAGTGTTGATGGTGATGGTAATGGTGGTCATGGTGGTGATGGTAGCAGTGATGATGGTGATGACAATGTTGGTGGTGATGACAGTGTTGGTGGTGATGGTGGTGGTGGTAGTGGTTGTGGTAATGGTGGTGGTGGTGATGATGATTGTAGTGTTGGTGGTGATGGTGGTGGTGGTGGTGATGATATTGATTGAGCAGTCACCATATATCAGGAACAGTTGATATACATGTCTGTCACTGAAACCTCATAATAACTCATTATTGAACTTGTCCCTATCCTCCAGTGAGTGTCCTACAGGGGTCCTGTGGACTCATTAACCAGGGCAGGATCCCAGTCAGGATCAGGAGATTTGGAAAAGAGACAAAGATGTTGAGGCTATAATTCCTATGGAGTAAGGTGTTACAACTAGTCTTACAACTAATTAAACAAGAACTTGGGCTGCTGGGTGAGGTGCTCTGATCACATTACCATGAAGAGCAGTAGAGAGACATAGATGCTTTTCAGGTGCCTAGTTGACATGCTCCATTTGATATTTTGCCCACAGATGGTGTGGAGTAGAAAAGCAAATGGGATTTCAAAAAGCCTTGATCACCAGTCCTGAAGACCAGGAGACTCACTGAGGGCCACATGGATGGGGTAAGAAGAGTTTGCTTTGCTGGGAACTGTATCGTTCAACAGTCTCTGACTTTCTCTGGAGAGTTTGTGCTTCTGTGAGTGCCTGCACCAGTGTAGATACATTCACTCTGGCAGCCTCACCAGGCAGTCCACGTTCTCAGTTGGGAAGGAAGACCTGCCTAAGACAGAGACACCCTCAACATCATGTTCATACTGTACCCTCTCATTTGACCTATTAAGCCTCATTTCTTCTTGAAAAGCAGAAAAATGACCACTGGAGTTGTTGTTTGTATTTTTAGAAGTCCATTGAGATGAAAGTAACCTACAGAGTCGAAAGTGGAGAATCCATAACTCAGACTCCAAGCCTGGAAAAAAATCCTATCACCCCACCTGGCCAATCCCAGCCCAGCCCCTAAAAAGACGTAAAATTGGTGTTGAATCACATCTAATGCTGCAATATCCCAGGGAGGCTGCCAGTGTTCTACGGGCTATGTAGTACCTGCACATGAGAGACAACATTGTTGTACAAGGATGCAATAATGATGCAGGTCATGTTGGGGAGACAGTAGGGTAAACAATTGTTGAAAGGTATCATCTTGATATGGGGTCCACGACAAAAAGGTGGAGTAAGGATGAACCCTAGAATCATAGAGAACCCAGGAGCAAGTACAGCGATCTCATGGTATCTCACCCTATCCTTATCCAGAATATAAATGTCAGAAATGGAGGAATGACTCAGGATCATTATCCCAAAATGGAGCCAGTGGAAACCCCTGGAGAGAAAATTTAGTGCTATGATGAGGTGAGTCAGTTCCAATTCCTTGCCTTGAGCCCCTGAGCAGGCTCACAGGTGCCCTCTCTCATAGCAGGTACCCTCTGGGATCCCTCATCCCAAGGTCACCCTCAGATTTGCCCCAACAGCAGAGTATGTTTGGTGTCCACAGCAACCACTGCTCAGCTGCAGGGGACTGAATGAACACAGCATTTCCCAAGTGTTAGATCTCCCCCAACCCTGGACACTGGGTAGGAAGACTTCCAGCGAAAGACTTCACCCTGATAATGAGGCTGCTGACACAAATGAATGTTTCAAAAAGAGCTTCTACCTGTCCTGTTGTGAACTGAGTTTCAGAGTTGGCTGCAGCTTCCCTGGGCTGGGGTCAGGGCAGCCTGTTAACATATGTCAGCCTTTGGTGATGAGCAATTCCATTCTCAATGAGGTAGTTTAAAATTGACTTCTACTGTGGTGGAGTCCCCACGAAATAGGCACAAATGTAGCGTGCCCGACTCAGACAGCAGCATCCACCAATGAGCTGCAGGGGTCATTCCTCTCTGCAAAAGCACAGACAGCATAGTCATTAATCAACTGCCAAAACACTGCAGGTTCTCCTGGGACCCAGATATTATTCTCTCCTTTTTAAGGAGGTTGATATTCGAGACAGTTACTGTAGAAAGGAGAAGACTAAATCCAGGCCACAGAATATCTAAGATTTTCTGGAATTTTCTCAGAAAAGGGCACATGAGATGTCAGGTTGGGATGACATCCAAGCAGACCCTGAGGCCTTGGTTCAGGAGATTGTACAGTTGCTGGTTAATCAAGTGCTAGAGATGGCCCTGGCACAGTATGGCCACAGTGCCAGGACAGACTGATATTAAGACAAGTCATGTCCAGAAGGATCTCCTGTACTCATCACTGTTGCAGATACAAGCAAGGTTGGAGGCACTTTGAAAGATAAATTTTGTAAATGTGTGCATAGTAAGGAGATGGTGCAGCAATGAGGGAACCAAACCAGCCAGTCTCAGACAATGAACACAAACTTGAGGTTGTAATAATCCCTATAAAAAAAAGTTAGACTTTTTTCATCATAAGCACATAAGATGTGAAGAGTACATCTAGCTAAGAGTTTGTTGGAGCCTTTTCCTCAGACTTTGACCTCATCCCAGGGGCTATGGTGGATATAAGGAATTAATCCTCAGTGTCCATCCCTAACATCCCCCAGTATGCCTGTATTCATCTCTTTGTGCAGCTATAACAAAATACCAGGCCGGGAGTGGTGGCTCATACGTGTAATCCCAGCACTTTGGGAGGCCAAGGTGGGTGGATCACAAGGTGAGGAGTTCGAGACCAGCCTGACCAACATGGTGAAACCCCGTCTCTACTAAAAATACAAATATTAGCTGGGTGTAGGGGCATGCACCTGTAATCCCAGCTACTCAGGAGGCTGAGGCAGGAGAATCTCTTGAATCTGGGAGGTGGAGGTTGCAGTGAGCCAAGATCACACCACTGCACTCCAGCCTAGGCAACAGAGCAAGACTCCAAAAAAAAAAAAAAAGTCTACTGGGTAGCTTATTAACAGAAAGTTGATAAGCCATTGTGCCTTTGGAGGTCAAACAGATTGGTGAATTTTTGACTTCCACAATGTCAGCAGTGGCCTTTGGACTAACAATCTTCCTGGCTGGCTGGAGTCTGTAGTTTGGTGGCAAATGCCAGCCCCCAGCTCTACAGGACTGCTTACAGGGTGCTCCCAGGGCCTGGAGCCTGCTCCTCCAGCCCTTCCTACAGTTTCATAAGCACTCCTTCACTGTCTTCATGTCTGTTCTGCTCAAAAGCTAGACTTGTTCAGAGAAGAAACACGTCCATTCAGCAAGAATTCGGCTTGCTCTCTCTCTCAACATCCATTTCAAAGATGTTGGCTTTATTCTGAATGGGAAGAGTCCTTGAAAGACTTGGAGGAGAAAAGAGATGCTACTAGACTTATATTTTATTTTATTTTATTTTTTGTTTTTATTTTATTTATTTTTATATTTATTATTTTTCTTTGAGATGGAGTTTCACTCTTGTTGCCCAGGCTGGACTGCAATGACACCATCTTGGCTCACTGCAACCTCTGCCACCAGGGTTCAAGCAGTTCTCCTGCTTCAGCCTCCCGGGTAGCTAGGATTACAGGCATCTGCCACCATGTCCAGCTAATTTTGTATTTTCATGTTTGTTTGTTTTGAGATGAAGTTTCGCTCTGTCGCCCAGGCTAGAGTGCACTGGCACAATCTAGTCTCACTGCAACCTCAGCTTCCCGGGTTCAAGTGATTCTCCTGCCTCAGCCTCCTGAGTAGCTGGGATTACAGGAGTGTGCCACCATGCCTGGCTAATTTTTGTATTTTTAGTACAGATGGGGTTTCACTATGTTGGTCAGGCTGGTCTCGAACTCCTGACCTTGTGATCCATCTGCCTCAGCCTCCCAAAGTGCTGGGATTACCGGCCTGAGCCATCACGCCTGGCCTAATTTTGTATTTTTGGTAGAGATGGCGTTTCACCATGTTGGTCAGGCTGGTCTCAAACTCCTGACCTCAGGTGATCCGCCTGCCTGGGCCTTCCAAAGTCCTTGGGTTATAGGCATGAGCCACTGTGCCTGGCCTTGGACTTATATTTTAAATGAATCATCCTGCAGCCATGTGGAAAATAGACTTATGTTTCGTAAGGCTGGAATCAGGGAAGCCAGTAAGGAGGCTGTGGCCAGGATTTAGGTGAGAGATGACCGTATCTGGGATAGGCAGGATAGAATCAGTGCCTTGACAAAAGCCCAAATTCTCATGTGTTTGTTTTGAAAGGACCGGAGGCTGTGAGAGGCAGGGAGGACTCAAAGGTGACTTCAAGGATTTGGGTCTGAGGCACTTGTAAAAGGGGAAGATGAGGGCAGTGTTGGAGGAGTAGGTTCAGGACAAGCTAAAGCTGGAGGTACCTAACGGGGACCTACATGGACTTCCAGAGTAGTCGTCTGGATAAAGGCACCTGAATATCAGAAGAGAGGTCCAGATATGCTTTACATTCCCAACACAAGTGTGCATTACTTGTATATGCAGAATAAAACAATGGGATTTTCAATATAATTGAATATCAGTAAATGTTTTGGTAGTTAAGTGTTTGTAATCATTAATCACTAGAGGGCAATATACATTAATTTTCTACTATCTAACAGTCTCAAAAAGAGGGAATTGCTGGAAATGGTAGCTCATGACTGTCATCCCAGCACTTTGGGAGGCCAAAGCAGGGGGGGATCACGGGGTCAGGAGTTCGAGACCAGCCTGGCCAACAAGGTAAAGCACCGTCTCTACTAAAAAAAATACAAAAAATTAGCCACACATGGGGGCACAAGCCTGTAATCCCAGCTACTTGGGAGGCTGAGACAGGAGAATTGTTTGAACCCGGGAGACGGAGGTTGCAGTGAGCCAAGATCATGCCACTGCGCTCCAGCCTGGGCAACAGAGCAAGGCTCAGTCTCAGAAAAAAAAATTATTTAATTAATTAATTTAAAAAGAGGGAATTAAAGCAAGTCTGATAAAATGATGAAGAAAACGAAGGTAAACAGTCGAGTGTTCCAGCCCAGAATGGCATTAGCTGTTTAGAGGCTGACTTTGATGGTGTTGGTGTCTCCACAACGGCAAGGTTTATGTCAGGTCACTGCACTTAGGGAGGCTGAAAGTTGGCACATTCAAAATGAGGGAGCAGGTCTTCCTTTACTCAAGTTGGACCCACTCTTTACTTACTATATTTGCCAAAATGGCAGGCAAACTGTTCCCTCTCACCTCCACATGAGGTAACATGCATATCAGTC
Organism: Colobus angolensis palliatus; assembly: GCF_000951035.1. Classification (NCBI taxonomy): domain Eukaryota; kingdom Metazoa; phylum Chordata; class Mammalia; order Primates; family Cercopithecidae; genus Colobus; species Colobus angolensis. Next base: position 3,548,697 of record NW_012115910.1, read on the forward strand.
AACACTAAGGGAACTTGGCCAAGCATAGCCCTTTTGTCCTTGGGAAAAGGTGGGGTAAGGTCATGGCATTCCTAAGGGACCCTGGCTCCCTTTGGTGCTCTCTTCACCTAGTTACAATTTGCTAAAGAAAACAAGCAGAGCGTACCAAGGGCGACACATTTCCAAAGACGGTTTCCACCTCAGAGGCCACAATGCCCAGGGAATGAGTAATGCAGTGTGGCACATTAAGGGGCAGGTTTCACCTGAGTTAGCACAGGCGGCAAAGGGGAGAAGCCTTGCCATCACAGTGTGATTTATTATGCATGGGGGCGAGAAGGGATGAGGTTGATTTATGCAAGCCCCAGGTGGGAGCAACATCCTGAGTAGAGAGAATGTCCAGCCTGGCCACTCAGCCCTGAGACACTGCTCTCCAGCTATAAGTAGTAGCCTGTTCAGCCCTGCTCACCTGTCTCTGTTAAGAACTACATGTCCCATGGGGGTTACAAAACCACTAATACCTTACAGGGGTCACAAAACCACCAATACCTTTAGACACCTTTGAAATGGAGGGAAAAGGGCAAATGTAGTCTCTGAGCCTCACAGGACACCCATGCCCTCTCTCATGCACTCTCTCAGTAACCCGGAGAAAAGTTACCTTCATGAACAAGGAAGAGGACCAAGGCATGATGTATTTCATTCAGCAAGTGGCTCTGTGTGCCACGATGCAGCATCTATGCTTACATAATGAGAAAAGGAGTGAGAGGAATTTTTGTTTCATGGAGCATTGCCCAGCCCACATCACAGTCCTGTGAGTGCCCATCCTGTTTACTTAGCTATTGCTGCACTGATGGACAGCCACCTACGGGGACAAAGCCAGAGCAAGGGGATGCAAAGCTGGGTTGGACCAGGAGAAGAGTTGCCTCAGCCATCTGGGGATGGGGAGGGGACATAAATCTCTGAATCATTTTCTAGGGGGTGAAGGTCACTGATGGGAAGAGGACACAATGAGCCACATCCAAGGGGTGGGAGGGAAACAGAAGAAGGGGTGAAGGCAGAGGCTGGGAGAGTCAAAGTGGATAGGTCAGGGTGGGGTGAGGAGCCCACAGAGGGGAGAGGTTGGGATGGAGCTACACCTCTAAGAGTGTGGGGTCAGGCTGGTCCTAAGACTAGAAACACAGCAGCTAAGTAGAATCCAGCCACTACTGGGAACAGACATGATCCAAGGACTGAGATCTGGGAGCTTCATGGTAAAGAACTACTATGTGAATTAAATAAAGAACATAAAGGAGTGGTCAGAGAGTGCGAAGATCAGGAAAACCTAGCTTCATAGAAGGAAATGGAGGAACCTGTTTCAGTGAGTGGACCATTGACAATGGCCAATGCCAAAGAGAGATGAAGAACACTGAGAATCTAAACAAAAGGCCACTGGGCCTCATCTCATTCAAGTTTTTGTTTCACATATGAAGTTTTGGTAGAATATAGGGGCCTACACGATAGGGCTCCGAGGAGGGAAAGAGCCACAGAAGAACAAGTCAGTATCTATGATATTAGAGTGGGGCAGGAAAGTGCTGGGTAGAGAAGGGCAGGTCCCAGGCTAGGGCTCCGCCCCCGGGCCTGTGCCCACAGACCTAGGTGAGGACAGATATTTCTGTATTCATGCCCAAATGCTGCATTTCCCAAGACCATCCTGGCCCACCATGCCCCCATCCTGTGCCTATAAAAACCCTGAGACCCTAGTGGGCAGAGGCACAAGAGGCTGGACATCTAGAAGAACACACTGGAGAAACAGCACACTGAGAGGCACCGGCAGATGCCGGCAGGTTATTGACCACCGGGACAACATGGAGTTTGGCCAGGGTGGTCGGAGCAGAGCCCAGCCACTGGGCAGCCTGACTCTAGGGGAAAACCACCACCTTCCCATTCCATCCCCCTTCTGGCCTCCCCGTCCACCTCGCTGAGAGCTCCCACCACTCAATAAAAAATCTTGCACTCATTCTCCAAGCCCAAGTGTGATCCAATTTTTCTGGTACACTAAGGCAAGAACCCGGGATACAGAAAGCCCTCTGTCCTTTCAATAAGGCAGAGGCTCTAATTGAGCTGATTAACACAAGTCCCCTATGGATGGCTAAACTGAAATATCGCCCCGTAACACACGCCCACTGGGGCCTCAGGAGCTGTAAATCTTCAACCCTAGAAGCTGCCATGGGGTTGATGCTCCACACTACCTGCCCGTCTGCATGCTCACCCTAGAGGTTTGAGCAACAGGGCACAGAAGAAGCGAGTCACACCCCCCACTGCAAGTTCTACGAGGGGGATAAGGGAACTTTTCCTGTTTCATCTAGACCACAAGTTGAAGCATTTGAATAACAAAAGGAAGGAACTAAGAAGACAGATATCCAGTTGACTGAGCACAGCTCTGGCAAAAATAAAGAATTGTGTCTGGAGTGGAGGTGCATGGACATTTGTGTGTGGCTTCTCAAGGTTACTTTGCCATCATATCATCTCAGTTCAGGGTCTTAGCTTTTCAAGCAGAAATTTTGCTCTTTCTGTGAGCCTGGTACTGTTTGATCACAGACAATGATTCACATTAACTAAATTCACACAATCCAGATAAAGAAACCAAAATATCAATTATGATGAACATGAGTCATCAGGTAAGTGCAATTCCCATATAAACACTTCAGAATGGCTAAAATGTAAAGGACTGACAATCCCAAGTGTTGACAAGAATGTGGATCAAATGGATCTCTTATACTCTGCTGGTGGGAATATAAATTGGCACATCCTCTTTGGAAAACTGTCACCAGCTTCGAAAGCTAAGCATATACCTGCTGTATGATTCAGTCATTGTATTCCAAGATGTAACACTAACAACAACAAATGTTCACATTCACCAAACATGCATAATAGAATGGGCACAGCAGCTTTATTCATAATGGCCAAAACTAGAATCTACCCAAATGTGAATCGAGTATACTAGATAAATTGTAAAGCATTCATACAGTGGAATACTGCAGAGCAATGCAAAGAACAAACAGCCACTACCTGCAATACAAGTACATGGAGGAACTCACAGCAAAAATAGGCTGGGTGTGGTGGCTCATGCCTGTAATCCCAGCACTTTGGAAAACGGAGGTGGGGGGATCATCTGAGGTCAGGAGTTCAAGACCAGTCTGGCTAATGTGATGAAACCCCATTTCTACTAAAAATGCAAGAAATTGGTCAGGTGTGGTGGCATGTACCTGTAATCCCAGCTACTCGGGAGGCTGAGGCAGGAGGATCGCTGGAACCTGGGGGGTGGAGGTTGCAGTGAGCCGAGATCACACCATTGCATTCTGGCTTGGGCAACAAGAGCAAAACTCCATCTCAAAAAAAAAAAAAAAAAAGCCACACACAAAAGAATAAAGTGTTTCCTCTGCTGTTTATGGGGATGGGGCACCAAGGGACCTTCCAGAGTGCTGAAAATGTTCCATGTTCAGTATCTTGCCCTACAGGGTGGTAATACAGGTATACACATTTCTAAAAACTCAAGCAGCTGTGTATTTACAAGAACTGTACACTTGACAATGTATGACATAATAAAAATGAAAAGAAAAAAGAGCTTACCTACATGATAAATGGAAGTTGTAGAGTTAAACAAAATTTTTATTACATGAAAAAAGTTGGTTTTCATCTAATAAATCTTTGTTTTATTCTACAACTGTGCTGGATTAGAAACAGCTTCTGCCAGCGAGGGCTTCTGATGTAGTGAGAAAATTCCATGATTTATCTCCATGAGGTTCTGTTATTCTGTTCTGTTCCTGGTACCTAGAAGAGCTCCTGGAACATATTAGGCACTCAATAAATATGTTGGTAATCAATAAATAGAATGAATACACCAGAGCTGTCCTAAAGGAATATCTCAGAGGAGCAAAACTTTGATATTAAGACTTTAGTTTAGGTCAGGTGCAGTGGCTCACACCTATAATCCCAGAACTTTGGGAGGCCGTGGTGGCAGATCACCTGAGGTCAGGAGTTTGGCCAACATGATTAAGCCCCGTCTTTACTAAAAAAGCAAAAATTAGCTTGGCATAGTGGTGTGTGCCTGTAATCTCAGCTACTAGGGAGGCTGAGGCAGGAGAATCGCTTGAACCCGCGAGGCAGAGGTTGCAGTGAGCTGAGATTGTATCACTGCACTCCAGCCTGGGCAACAGAGTAAGACTCTGTCTAAAAAAAAAACAAAAAAGACTTGAGTTTCAACAACAGTAGAAGCAACAGCAGAATAGCACTTTTGTGGCTCTCTCTCTGTGTATTTCTTTATTGCTTAGTGACTATATCCTTTGTGGTAAAGTTGAGGCTCATATGTGTGCCTCAAATACAACTTGTTTCAAGTTTTATAAATCTGATACATGTATACAACTTTATATGCTAAGTTTTAATTCAATTAGGAAATCCTGGATTTTTGCCAAAAATCAAGATACCAAAACGAACAACAGAAAATTGAAACTACTCTAAGTAATGGATAAAGGCTGCCATTGTCACACTTCTCCAACTTAGTGAATCTTGCCTAGCAGGAAAAGTGTGGAAACTTGGATAGCAAATCCTCGCAAGTTGCCAGTTTCTGTTTGTTACAGAAAATGTTTATTGAACACACAGTATAGGTGGAACAAAATCCAAAGTAAGTTTTCCCACATGCTGCTGCTTGGAAAAGCATCTCATCCAATGACACAGCACAATCCAATAGGCTGTGAAATGTTGCTTCATGAACTGTACCAGCATACTATCACATCATAGGCAAAAGCCTCTTCTACATGTTATCTTTACTTGTCTATCTTCTCAGGCCCCACCATCCACTGTAAACACCCAGCATCCACACCTCTGCCGTCAGCTCAGGAACATCAGGGACACTGTCATCTGCAGCAGGGACGTAGGGTTGACAAACAGGTCTCATCTCATGGGATCCTTACGATGAGGAGCATGAGCATCCCACTGGTAGTGGCTCCGGAAGCGGGCCACATCCAAGTTCCATAGGAGGCATTGCATGATGAGTTAGTGCTGCCTGCAAGACACATGGGAGAGAGGAGTGGGTCTATGAGCACCGCTGTTGGTACTCCCTGGTAGTGCAAAGAGGACTGCACTGGAATCAGATGAGGTAGCACTGATGACGTTACAGAATGATGCCACTGAGGGGGTGGATGGTTAGTTTTGTGTGGCCCCTTTACCATTTTAGAGTCCTCTCAGTTCAGGATCTTTTCACCAGCATTCAAGCGGAAGTTGTCGCGTGTGTGTGTGTGAGCCCAACAGTTATTTGTTTAAGGAAACTAATTCCCATTAATCAAATTCACAAGAGGCCAGTGTAAAAACCAGATATTAACTTCTTAAATTATGTTGAGATATATCAATATTCAGAGAGATATAAATCATATCCAAGAAGACATGTCTTTCCTTCTGTTGGAAAATTTATATGGAAAACAAATTATAGCCAGAAAAAAAAAAAGGGATCAGAGGCAGCTGATCAGTCTGAAGGCGAAGCCCATAGAGTTGGTGCAGCCTGAAACCACCATTTCCCCTGGGGAGGTTGAGTTTGCTGATTGGAACACTGTCTCCTCTGCACAGAGCTGGAGAGATCTTACCAATTCTGACCCCATGGCATTGCTTTGTAGACTCTGTGAAAGCACTCTAGTTGCTTCTATTAACCCTCTCTGCACAGAAGTTAATAGGCCCAAGATTTTTGTACATTCAGACGTGTCCATCCATCAGGGCAATTTCTGTAGTCACACAGGTTCATACATTATTTGCTGATTTTACTTGCCATACTATCAGGATATTACTTGCAAGTTCTTAGAAGCACCTCACAATAGCAACATCTTATACTGCCCACAATTTCTGGTTTAATCTGACACTAATTAGCTTTGTAACTTTGAGTAAGTCAATTCACCTTTTTGGACCAAAGCTATGGAATCCATAAAATTTTAGCATATAGGGCAGGACATAGACCAGATGGCTTCTTGAGGTTACTTCCAACCTAAGATCAATGATTTCAAGGAGAAAAGAGCCTAGAACTCGAGCATTCACATGGAGTACAGCCAGGATTTACACAGAGACTACTAGAGTTGTGGTTACTCCTCTTCTTGGAACAATTCCCTATGAGTTTTCTGTTCAAACTGTCTTAGGAGTCAGTTAAGTCAGTTAAGTCACACATGAGGAAATACACTTCTTGTCATACAATGGATTCTTTTTTTTTTTTCTTGGAGACAGTCTCGCTCTGTCTCCCACGCTAGAGTTCAGTGGTGCAATCTAGGCTCACTGCAACCTCCGCCTCCCGGTTCAAGCAATTCTCCTGCCTCAGCCTCCCGAGTAACTGGGAGTACAGGCACACGCCACTACGCCAGACTAATTTTTGTATTTTTAGTAGAGACAGGGCTTCACCATGTTGGTCAGGCTGCTCTCGAACTCCTAACCTCGTGATCTGCCTGCCTCTGCCTCCCAAAGTGCTGGGATTACAGACGTGAGCCACCATGCCTGGCCCCATTCAATGGTTTCTCAGATCAGTTTGGCAACTTACAGTCTATAAAACTTTGCTGTTTCATAACAATTATATAAGGTATTCATTGTTGTTTATCCTACTTTATAATTAAGAAAAATCACATCAGAAGTTTTAAGCGAGTGCCTTAGTTTCCATTCCTGAAAATTACAAGCTGTGTGTCAAACCATTCTGACCTCAACTCCATTGCTTCTACCAGTAAACAAGGTCCATACCCTTCAGTTCTATTTGCCTTTTCACAATTTACAGCCCATTGCAGCTCAATTTGTTCATGTAATACTCTTTTAATTCAGTATGGTCAGTATGTACAGCAAGCAAGATTTAAACACAAAAAGATGTAAACAAGAGTTCAGTATACATTCCACACATGTCGCTTAGAAGCGAGGCTCTCCATGATAGGAAAATATTCGCCAATGGAACATGCAATGGCTGCACAGGTCCTATGTATCTGGAGTTTCTGGAAGGGAAAGATGCCAAGGCAAACTTGACACCAGGGATCCCATACGTTCTTCCTTATGGACTGAAACTCAACACCTGCCTTCACAACGCACAGCCTGCCTATCCTTTTCCTTATTTGGAAGGTGCTATCACAGCTCATACTTGAAATACGAGCAGCCCTGCTACTGGACAAACAGTATTGTGTGTCATGGGAACATCAGATCCAGAGACACTGGGGGTGCTTATGTGATCATTATGCTGTAAGACTAAACTTAAGAATCTCCAACTTGGAGACCACTGGGTGTTTCAATGCACATACTTAGTGTCAAAGAAAAGTCAAGCAGGAAGTGTTGCCCAGCAGTTATAGCTGAATCAAGAAGCACAATAGGAAATATTTCTTCTTCTTCACATTTCATGAATGTAAACCAATTGGTTAATTAATAACTACTCCATTCAATCAAATCAATTTCTCTTTTCTTTGGAAATGTGCCTAAATTGCATCTGAGAAAGAGGAATGGAGTTTAATTACTCTATCTTGGATCAGGGAAGTCAGATATCCTATGCCCTGTTATCTTCTCAAATTTTCTTCCACCAAAAGGAAAAGAGAATTTATAACATGTGCCCATTTACAAATACAAGTGAAAAACAAAATTGAATTTGAAAATGCATAATGGAGTGTCTTTTATAGTGATATGACCACCAGTGATGTGAATACCAGATTTGCTTAACCCTCTACATTTGATAAGAATTGGGAAAGTACCCCTCTGGTAACAATCCTAGCATATAATTTCTTATTACATAACAGGCAATAGTTGCCCAAACCAGGATTGGTCTGGGAATGAGTGAGGTCTGAGATCATAAAACCTTCCCCTGGGTTGGGCGCAGTGGTTCACGCCTGTAATCCCAGCACTTTGGGCGGCCGAAGTGGGCGGATCACAAGGTCAGATGATGGAGACCATCCTGGCTAACACGGAGAAACCCCGTCTCTACTAAAAATACAAAAAATAAAAATAAAAATGGGCGCCCGTAGTCCCAGTTACTTGGGAGGCTGAGGCAAGAGAATGGCGTGAACCCGGGAGGCAGAGCTTGCAGTGAGCCGAGGTGGTACCACTGCACTCTAGCCTGGGCGACAGAGTGAGACTCCATCTCAAAAAACAAACAAACAAAAACAAACAAACAACAAAAAAAACTCCCACCGTACTATGAGGAGCTGAGGACAAAGCTGTGAAAGGAGGTGGAGGCCGGCAACAATCACTTGCAAGATTTTTTTTTAATCTTTTGCTTTCAAAGTAAAAAATCTGTCTAATTTTTCAATTATTTATATTCTCAGAGAATATTTATTCACGTGAAAGATAATTCATCTAAAGGAGTATAAAAAAAACAAATATTATAACCAAGTTTTTGTTATAATCTTATTTTCAAATTATCCTGGACATTCAGAGTCTTTAACACAGGCTGTAAAAAATAAGCCAAACTATCTGTCTCAGACATATTTAGCATAAAACAAAGGTTTTAAAAATTTTTTGCACTTTTAATTCCTGATGTGGCTTTTTTTTTTTTTTTTTGACAGAGTCTTGCACTGCCACCCAGGCTGGAGGGCAGTGGCATGATAGCTCACTGCAACCTCCACCTCCTGGGTTCAAGCAAGTCTCATGCCTCAGCCTCCCAAGTAGCTGGGATTACAGGTGCTCACCACTACACCTGGCTAATTTTTGCATTTTTAGCACAGACGGGGTTTCACCATGTTGGCCATGCTGGTCTCGAACTCTTGGCCTCAAGTGATCCACCTGCCTCAGCCTCCTGAAGTGCTGTGATTACAGGCATCGGCCACCATGCCCAGCCTTAATTGCTGATTATTTCATATACCAAAATAGCCTTCAATATGAACAATTCATGTAATTCTTAGGATGGGTCCATGAGGCCAACATTTTGTTCTCCTATTTTATAGATAGGAATTGCGATTCCACTGGGGCCTTTAGCACACACCCCCAGCCTGCACCAAGGGGCTAGTTCTCTGAGTAATAGCTTCACTCTGGAAGTTACACCCAATTATAAAATCATTTTAAGGCTGGGCACGGTGGCTCATGTCAGTAATCCCAGCACTTTGGGAGGCCAAGGTGGGTGAATCATTTGAGGTCAGGAGTTCGAGACCAGCCTGACCAACGTGGTGAAACCCTGTCTCTACTAAAAATACAAAAATTAGCCGGGC
>NW_012115910.1:3557895-3559135 GCF_000951035.1 Colobus angolensis palliatus
ACCAGCATTTTGGGAGGCCAAGGCAGGTAGATCACCTGAAGCCAGGAGTTCGAGACCAGCCTGGCAAAAATGGAGAGACCCTATCTCTACTAAAACACACACACACACACAAATTGACCTGGTGTGGTGGTACGCACCTCTAATCCCAGCTACTTGGGAGGCTGAGGCAGAAGAATTGCTTGAACCCAGGAGGTGGAGGTTGCAGTGAGCCGACATGATGCCACTGTACTCCAGCCTGGGTGACAGAGTGAGACTCCACCTCAAAAAAAAAAAAAAAAAAAAAAATTAAGATTAGTATTTTAAAAGAAAATCATTAATTTGGGGAGTTTGTTTATTGACTGAACCATAATCAAATTTCTGACATTTAGTAGGCACACTACATGGATGACTGAATGAATAAACTTCCAAACAACTAAAGGATTGATGAATGAATGAACTATGCCTATTTCCTCAATTTGATCACTTGAAAAAAGTCCCTGTAATATATTCATCAGCTTAGTTTCACCACTGAGAAGTGAAGAAAACTGAATCTTAGTTGATATTTTCAAGTAATTTTTAAATAACTTAATTTTATAAGAGATACATATGCATTATACATATCAAATGATGCAAAAATTTTAAAAGTTTAAAATCACCACAAATCCCACTATCGGAAATAAGCATTTTCAACATGTTGTTGAACTATTTTAAGTCTCTCCACATATTGTTGAACTATTTTAAGTTCAACATATGTGTATATACACAAATAGGATCATGCCTTCCAAGTTATAAAAGAGGCATAATGCATGTAATATCATTTCAAGAATTCAGTGAAAGAATTCCAGATGCAAAAAGCCTTATTAAATGACCAAGATACTTTGGGCCAGGTGAGGTGGCTCACACCTGTAATCCCAGAACTTAGGGAGGCCAAGGGGGTTGGATCACCTAAGGTCGGGAGTTCAAGATCAGCCTGGCCAACATGGTGAAACACTATCTCTACTAAAAATACAAAAATTAGCTGGGTATGTCAGTGCGCACCTATAGTCCCAGCTACTCAGGAGGCTGAGGCAGGAGAATCACTTGAACCCAGGAGGCAGAGGCTGCAGTGAGCCAAGATCACACCATTGCATTCTGGCTTGGGCAACAAGAGCAAAACTCCATCTCAAAAAAAAAAAAAAAAAAAAAGCCACACACAAAAGAATAAAGTGTTTCCTCTGCTGTTTATGGGGATGGGGCACCAAGGGACCTTCCAGAGTGCTGA
>NW_012115910.1:3559185-3563451 GCF_000951035.1 Colobus angolensis palliatus
AAAAAAAAAAAAAAAAAAAGAAAGAAAGAAAGAAAGATACTTTGGCAGTGATCATATTTTGATTCTAACATATCATCTCAGCCTGAATCCTAATCATATATGCAAATTCTCTAACGTGAATTTACTGTGAAAACTATAACAAAACACAACTGTTTCCAATATGCAGTTGTTTGCTAGAAGTTGTTTTGATGTTATATCAGATATTAAGATTGTATCAAAGTGCAGATATTAAGTTGAAAGGAATAACCTGATATTCTTTGGAATTTCCAAATAAGCATTATTGACTAGTATTAACAAATTAAAAATACCAATTGCTTAGCTGCAGATGAAAGATCTACACCAGGCTCCAAAGTTCAGTGCAGATATTCTGTAGACAGCTTTGTTTTAGAAGTGAGTTGCAGTCGAAATCTTACGCAATGCCTCCTGACCCCTTTTCCAGTTGTTCTCTCCTTCCTATGGGGTGGAGGCATCATAGCTTTCAATTCTATTAATTTTGGTTGATTTCTGTGGAATCTGTCTGGACAGAGAATTTGGCATGGTTCTTGCTTGGTGGATGCTGGCATTCTTTCAACTCAGTAGGTGCACAGAGCAATATAGGAAGACAGAGGCTTAAGGACTGATGATTGCAAATGTAATGAGAGAAATGCAAATTCTGCAAGGCTCATGTGTCAGCCTGCTGCATGTTGACACTTTTTTGTATGACCTATCTGAATAGATAGAACTTGGGAATCACCTTTACATGTAAAAAAAAGGTAAACTACGCATTCTGATCACCTTCGGTGGATGTCACCTTGATGAGTTGTTCATCCCCCTGGGTGGAGCCTCGCCCGCCTCAAATGAGCAGTCTTCTCCCTTGAGACAGACCAGTCTCCTTGTAACCTCACAGAGGATGGCAACCAGCACACAGCTCAATGAGTCCACCAGACCTTTAACACCTGTCAGATGGCAGAGTACCTGAGAACAAAGGGCTTTTGTGGGTTGGTTGGCACCATCTGTGAAATACTCCTCACAGCCGCTGTCCACATTCTATTTTTCTCCTTCCATGGAAAGTGGGAGCAAAGGAGAGCTTCGCTGGCTATCGTATGACTGAGTAGCAGGGCTTTCTTTGCAAGGCAAGGAGGCAGCATCTCCATGGTCAGGCCTGGCACGAGGATCATCAGGATCACAAGCCCATGACAGAGGTGCAGGAGATCACCAGAAAATTTCTCTTATCCATCTGGTTCACTTGAGATTGACAACAGCTCACTTCTCACCCTGCTGGCAGGAGAGTTGATATTTAGTGTTGCACCATTTCATGCCATCTGCTTTAATGATGACAGCTCATTTAAAAATCCATTGTGGAGCACTGCCATTCAATGATAAAAAACAGAAGATACACTCAGCTGCTTATTTGGCTATTTTATCGAAATCTGAGAAAATATTTTACATTGGCCCGAATGACTAATGATTATTCGTTTTCCTACTTGTGGGTTGTTTCTCTCTCTCTCTCTGAGTTTATAGCTTTTAACAAAACACAATTGGAGAACAGAGAAACATCGGAACCAAATAACACATACACAAAGCCTTAAAATCTAAAGGCACAGTCTTACTGTCGTGTGAGACCACATTTACACCTTGCCCGAAAGATCAGATTTATCTTAATTTCAAAAATCTTTATCGAGGGGAACCTTCATTACCTCCTTTAACAATCTTTACAGTCAGGAAAACTGTGTTCTACTCTGAAAATACACTCTCCATCATTCTGGATCAATACTTCTCTACTCTCCAAGCTAAACAAATCCAGTTTGTTAATCATTTTAGTGGTTTTCTGCTAATTCATACATAGGCTAAGAAAGACTTTAAAAGGCTGACTTTTATGATATGTGAATTGCATCTCTATTTTAAATGTACAGAAGGTGATCTCACCCTACACACATACTTTATTGCTATAAGTATAAATGTATTTATTTGCATTTCCTGCCTGTTTAGCTTTCAAAGGAAATATAAGGCATAACATATAAAAATTGTCTCACACCAGTGACAAAACTTTCACCTCTCTTCCATTTCCTAATGTAGAATTTTGGGTTCTCCTACACATCATAACTCCTATCTATGGCTTTTTCTCCTTTACTTACTTAGCGCAACATTTTCTATATTTATAATGTTACTTTTTATCTGTATTGGCGTTGACTTTACGCGACCTTAAATAATTGAATGATTGATTTTTGCTTGCTTTTGTCATCTATTTTCCATGGTATTGACAAAATTATGCCATTTTTGCTGAGTATCCCTCTGTGCCATTCACTCCTCCCAGACTAACCTTAAGATGCTCATTTCCATTGCTGAGCTGGCCACACCTTGCCCCACCTCCCTCCGTTAGCCCAGTCACTTCACGAATCTCTGAGCACTGTAAAGCCACTGGTAACAATCAGTGTCAGCTCTGCACACACAGATGTCACTTGCTTTCTTGGGCTACCATTTTTGCCTGTATTCTTGCCCATTGTTCCCAGTCAGTTGGCAAACTGCTGAAGAACAGAAAACTTTTTCTTTTGTTATCATTCTCTCTTTCCCTTAAACTGTTCTTTACCCATGAATCTAGTCAATGTATGTTTCGGAATTGTGGGAGCCACATTTGCTGAAGTCGATTTGAATTATATCTCTCCTGCAGCCCTATTTGTCTCCACGTGGCTCTGTGTCAGCTGCAAATGTACGAAGCATGCTTTCCATTCCATCTCACCCAGGTCATTGATAAAGCTGTTAAGCGATACTGGGCCCAGGTCCAAACACTGACGAACACCTGCTCTCTTATGCTAGGTATCTCAGATCTGTTGATAGCTACTCTTGGTATAGACGTCTGGCCAGTTGCACTTAATACTTGCAATTCATTTTCCCCCTTGAAACTTACTGTGTCTATCTGGAAACAATTGCTTGTTCAAAGGTGTTTCATAATGGAAGTTACAAGCAAAATTATAATTAAATGTTAAATCATTTTATATGTTAAACAAAAGGTACTGTAGGATTCATTAGTGTGTATTGCAGTAAGAGACAATAAGGCAAGGAATTGTTGCACCAGTGAACAGTGCTGGATAGCGCAGCCTTCACTTTCCACTTGTTAACAGGCTTCAAGACTTCTTAACAAGGTATTTGTAACATTCTCATTATGATTAACTTCCAAGGATGGTATGGAATGGATAGCGTTCACTAACAGACTCTTTTTTCTTTTTTCTCTTTGTCTGTTTTACTTATTTAATATTGCTTTCCATTTAGCTGCTTATAATTCAAACTTTTTAATTCAGTGGCTTTTTTTAGGTGATAACTCCTACCTTAAAATAAATCTAGACAGAAATGGAACTGAAGGTTATATGAAGAGAACAAGTGTAGCCTAAATGATATCATCTAGAGTTGTTTTATTATTTTATTTTATTTTATTTATTTATTTATTTTGAGATGGAGTTTCACTCTTGTCACTTAGGCTGGAGTGCAGTGGCACGATCTTGGCTCACTGCAACCTCTGCTTCCCGGGTTCAAGCGATTCTCCTGCATCAGCGACCCAAGTAGCTGGGATTACAGGCGCCTGCCACCACATCCAGTTAATTTTTGTATTTTTAGTAGAGACAGGATTTCACCATGTTGGCCAGGCTGGTCTCAAACCCCTGACTTCAGGTGATCCACCCACCTCGGCCTCCCAAAGTGCTGGGATTACAGGCATTAGCCATCGTGCCCAGCCTCTTTGACATCTTTTTAAAGAGCTTTGTCAGAGGTCTTCCTTCCTTCACCCAGAACTGCATCCTTGAGATCCCAATAGTCTGCCCCAGCCTGACACACAGTTACTGCTTGGAAAAAAATATGTGGGCTGCTAAGGTGGAGTGCTGGGGCTGAAGTCCCAACCCTGGGAATAATTGCGTGCACTTTAACATTTACAATTATTAAACTTCCCAGTTTCTTCATGTGTAAAATAGAGGAGGAAATAATTACTTTGAAAATAATTGAGAATTTTAAGTAAGTCAATGTGTTTTTCAAAACATTTAGAATGTTGTCTGCTACAGTGTAAACAGCTTTAAAAATTCTATAAGTCTATGATATTTTGCTAAAAGTGCTTTCATCTAATTGGGTGAAAACATCAGATAAACCTGAACTGAGAACATTCTATAAAAAACAACAGCAAAAGGCCGGGCACGGTGGCTCACACCTATAATACCAGCATTTTGGGAGGCCAAGGCAGGTAGATCACCTGAAGCCAGGAGTTCGAGACCAGCCTGGCAAAAATGGAGAGACCCTATCTCTACT
>NW_012115910.1:3564016-3568397 GCF_000951035.1 Colobus angolensis palliatus
AAAAAAAAAAAAAAAAAACCCCAAAAACCCACAGGAGCTGTCACCGACTGGAGGAGATACTGATGGCAGGACAACTAAGTCCATGAGGGACCCTGGTTTGGATTCTGGAACAGAGAAAGTACATCAACAGGAAAACTGGTGACTTCTCAGTAAATTCTGTCATTTGCTGGGCCTGGTGGCTCATGCCTGTAATCCCAGCATTTTGGGAGGCCAAGGCAGGTGGATCACCTGAGGTCAGGGGTTCAAGACCAGCCTTTTCAACATGGTGAAACCCCATCTCTACTAAAAATACAAAAATTAGCTGGGCATGGTGTTGGGTGCCTGTAATTTCAGCTACTTGGGAGTCTGAGGCAGGAGAATCTCTTGAACCTGAGGGGCAGAGGTTGTAGTGAGCCAAGATCGTGCCACTGCACTCCAGCCCAGATGACAAGAGTGAGACTCCATCTAGAAAAAAAAAAAAAAATCTGTCGTTTAATTACTAGTGGTGTGCCAATGTCAGTTTCCTGGTTTGATAATGGTGTCATTGTTTATGTAAGATATTAATAGGGAGGATGTTGGATGAGGACTGCATAAGAACTCTCTATGCTTTTATTTTTTTATTTTTATTTTTTGCAATTTGTCTGTAAGCCTAAAATTATTTGAAAACATTTCAAAATGTTATTTTTTAATGTAAAAACAATCTTAAAGTTATATTTAGTTCTTTTAAAATTTTGCATTCTTAAATGTATTACTTCACATTATCCTTGATGCCTGAGTTACATGTGTGTCATTTTAAGCACATACCATTTAGAGAAGGGCTGCAGGGAAGGAGAGGACCAAGCACTGACCAGCATTTGATTTGCTCACCTGCAGGACACTGGTGGTTGTGGCAGGGAGCCTGCCTGCAGAAGGCCCCGGAGAGAAGGGGAGGTGGGTGCTGGAAGCAGCAGGCATGGGCAGCTCTTTCGTGGAGGGTGGTTCTGGCAGACGCAGTAGGGCTGGGGGCCCCCAGTGGGTAGTTAAGATAGAATCCATTCCAACATCTTGGTTTCCTGATGAGAGTGATCCAGTACAAGGAGAAAATATGTTGATGGGAGGGGGCATATTGGAGCAGAATTGGAGGAGCAAAGCCCTGGGTGGGAGGAGAGATGGGTCTTAGGAGCAGGAACCTGCTGACCTCTTATCCTCTTCAGCAAGGGTAAAGGCAGGTCATAGGCGCAGAGGCTGGGTGACTGAGAGCAAGCGACTGGGAGAGATGAGAAAAGGTTTTTCTGATTGCTTATGTGTCTTCATGCAGTGAAGGCCAAAGTCACCAGGTGTTTTAGAGTTCTCCAGAGAAACAGAGCTGATGTGTGTGTATGTGTGTGTGTGAGTGTGTATGTGTGTGTGTGTGTGTGCACGCGCACATGTGTAGGAGAGATTGATTTATTATAGATATTGGCTCCTGTGGTTACGGAGGCTGAGAAGTGCTGTCTGTAAGCCAGAGATTCAGGAAAGCTGGCGTGTGCTTCAGTCCAAGTCCAAAGCCTTAGAAAAGGTAGAAGCGGGGGCAATGGGTTAAGTCACAGTTTGAGTCCAAAGTCCCCAGAACCAGGATCTCTGATGTCCAAGGACAGGAGAATATGGGTGTCCCAGCTCAAGCAGAGAGAAAGAGATAATTTGCCCTCCCTCTGCCTTTTTGTTCATTAGGCCCCTCAGTGGAATGGATGGTGCCTACCCGCACTGACAGGCGTTCTGAGGTGTGGGACACTGTGACAGACTGTACTCTCCAGACAGAATCCCTACAAGGTAGAGCCCAACAAGACAGGTAAGAAACATAGGTCAAGAGTTAGAGTGTGCCTCACCTTGGGATGTCGCTAATTCCAGACCACTGAGTTGTTTTCCTCCATATCATCTAAGGTGCATGAACTTGGTTTTTATTTTGCCTTAAATTCATATGATTTTTTGTTGTTGTTGTTGTTAGGCAGGGCATTGCTCTGTCACCCAGGCTGGAGTGCAGTGGTGCGATCTCGGCTCACTGCAATCTCCACCTCCAGGGTTCAAGCAATTCTCCTATCTGAGCCTCCAGAGTAGGTGGGACCAAGGGCGTCTGCCACCATACCTGGCTAATTTTTGTATTTTTAGTAGGGAGGGGGTTTCATCATGTTGGCCAGGCTGGTTTCCAACTTCTGACTTCAGGTGAGTCTGCCTGCCTCAGGCTCCCACAGTGCTGGGATTGCAGGCTTAAGCCACCGCACCTGGCCTCATACGAAAATTTTAAACATAACAAGATTCTAAAACCACCAGGCATTCCGCTTGTCCAACTAATCACTAAAGAATGCACACTCGCTGCCTGAAACTCTCCCCTTCGCACCTTGAATTTTTGTGGGCACTTTGAGTATCATTGTCCTCATCTTACGCTGAGGATGCTCTAGCTCAGGGACACTAAGAAGCTCACCTGGATCTAATCCCAGATCTGTTCGGTCTTAGTAAATAGCATGAAAAGAATAGCGTGATAAATACTAAGCACAGCATACCTGAAAAATCAAAAGGAAGTGTGAGCTTGGTACCAACTAAGAGATAAGGAATGGAACACTCTGAGCCCACAGGAGGTGTATAGACCACAGAGGGCTGTCCGGACTTTGATAAGAACCTTAATAAAGAGTAAACAGTAGATTTCCTTAGTAAACAGTAGATATTTTAAAAAGTAGTTTAAACTTAACGCTTGTTTTTAGCTAGGGTGTCAGTCCTGTACAGGGGATCATTGTTCAGGTGAGTCCAGGAATATGACGGGAGGTCAGATGGAGTGGAAGAGCATGCTTTGGTTAGAGCCAGCCTTCCTGCATGTTCTTTCATTTGGGCGTTATGTGATTTGACTTATGGTTAAAGGAACAATAACTTCTAAACTGGACATCTTTGTCTCCAGCACCCTGAGCTCCCAGACATTGAAAACTGGTGGCTTGGTTTATATTTGGCCTGCAGATACATATGGTTTAGTTCATAGAGTGTCTTTAAAACAGTTTTACTTAAGTGTAATTGATAGATAATTAACTGCGTATATTTCAAGTGTGTACATTGGTAAGTTTTTTTTTAAAATTAATTAATTAATTAATTTTTGAGACAGTATCTTGCTCTATCGCCCAGGCTGGAGTGCAGTGGCACTATCTCGGCTCACTGCAACCTCTGCCTCCTGACTTCAAACAATTATCCTGTCTCAGCCTCCCAAGCAGCTGGGACTACAGGCACATGCCACCACACCTGGCTAATTTTTGTATTTTTAGCAGAGATGGGGTTTCACCATATTGGTCAGGCTGGTCTTGAACTCCTGACCTCAGGTGATCCACCCGCCTCGGCCTCCCAAAGTGCTGGGATTACAGGTGTGAACCACTGCTCCTAGCCTATGTCGGTAAGTTTTGATATACATTCACATCCATGAAACCATCACTCTAATTAAGATCATGCCCAATCCTTTGAATTGCTCCCTCCCCACCCTTTGCTACAATCCCTCCCCAACCTGCAGTGCCCCGGCAACCACTCATCTGCTTTCTGCCACTAGAGATTAATTTGCATTTTCTAGAGTTTTATAAAATGGGATTATCCAGCATGTACTCTCCACATCTGGTTACCTTCACTCAGTAGAACTATTTGGAGGGTCTTCTATGTTGCTGCATATATAAATAGTTCATTCTTGTTTATATATTTTTACTGAGACAGCATCTCACTCTATCATCCATACTGGATTGCAGTGGCAAGATCACAGCTCACGGTAGCCTCTAACTCCTTGGCTCAAGTGATCCTCCTACCTCAACCCCCAAGTAGCTGGACCTACAGGGCTGCATTAGCATGC
Source organism: Colobus angolensis palliatus (assembly GCF_000951035.1). NCBI lineage: Eukaryota > Metazoa > Chordata > Mammalia > Primates > Cercopithecidae > Colobus > Colobus angolensis. The sequence continues at coordinate 3,567,822 of NW_012115910.1, forward strand.
CTGGCTAATTTTTTTATTGTTTTGTGGAGACATAGTCTCACTATATTGCCCAGGCTGGTCTTTAACTCCTGGGATCAAGTGATCCCTTCACCTCAGCCTCCCAAAGTGCTGAGATTACAGGTGTGAGCCACTGTGCCTGGTCTAATTCTTGTGTATTGATAAGTAGTAGTCCATTGTATATACATACCATAATTAGTTTTGCCTTTACCCGCTGTATGCTTGTGTTGTTTCCAGTTTTGGGACATTACAAATAAGGCTGCTTTGAACATTGGTCTACAAGTCTGTGTATAGACATATACTTTCTTTTCTCATGGGTAGAGACCTAACAGTGGAATGGTTGGATCATATGGTAGGTACATATTGAACTTATTGAAGTAACTTCCAAACTCTCCTCTGAGTAGCATCATTTTACATTCTCACAAGTAGTGAATGATAGCTGTAGTCCCTCCACATCCTCTCCAACACTTAACATGGTCAGCCTCACTATTTTTCGCTTTTTTTTTTTTGAGATGGAGTCTCGCTCTGTCACCCAGGCTGGAGTGCAGTGGCACAATCTTGGCTCACTGCAATCTCCAC
>NW_012115910.1:3570097-3578254 GCF_000951035.1 Colobus angolensis palliatus
TGGGAGGCGGAGCTTGCAGTGAGCTGAGATCACGCCACTGCACTCCAGCCTGGGTGACAGAGCAAGACTCCATCTCAAATAATAATAATAATAATAATAATAATAATAATAATAACTAAATAAAAATAAATAAATAAATAAATAAATTAGCCAGGCTGGGTGGTACGCAACTGTAGACCCAGCTACTCGGGAGGCTGCTTGAGCCCAGCAGATGGAGGTTACAGTAAGCTATGACTGCACCACTGCACTCCAGCCTGGGTGACAGAGCAACACACACTCTCTCTCTCTAAGAGCAATAACACACTCCTGCAAGGATTGCAGTAATTAGTGCCACCATCAAGAGCCTGAAAGATGCAGAGGTGGTGATTCCCACTTTATCCCCATTCACCTCTCCTATTTGGCTTATACAGAAGACAGATGGGCCTTGAAGAATGACAGTGGATTAATCATAAGCTTAACCAGGTGGTTACTCCAACTGCAGCTGCTCTACCAGATGTGGCTTCACTGCTTGAGCAAATTAAGACGTCTCCTGGTACTGGTATGGAGCTACTGATCTGACAGATTTTTCTCATTACCTGTTATTAAAGACCACCAGAAGCAGTTTGCTTACAGCTGGCAAGGCAGAAACACACCTTCCCTGTCCTAGCTCAGCTCCCAGCCCTATGTCATAATTTAGTTTGCAGGGATCTTAATAGCCTTTCCCTTCTCCAAAATATGACCTGGTTCATTACCTTAATTATGTGTCAGAGGGTGGGAAACAAATCTGATGAATATTTATTTTGCAAGGAAGCCTTATGGTTAAAAAAGAGAGAGAGAGAGAAAGAAAATTTAGGGGCCTCTATGGGTCCAGTGGTGTGGAACATGCCAAGATATTTCTTCTGAAGTGAAGGATATGTTGTTGTATTTGGCCCCTCCTGCAACCAAGACTTTCTTTAGGTGGGAGAGGCCAAGTGAAACCATTAAAACTGCTTCTATCTAGGAATATAATAATCAAAAGCAGTAACATCCAGCTTGGGCAACATAATGAGTCCCCCTCTCTACAATAAAAATTAAAAAAAAAAAAGGCTAGGTAGTGTGCAACTGTAGTCCCAGCTACTCTGGAGGCTGAGGTGGGAAAATTGCTTGAGCCTGGGAGATGAAGGTTGGAGTGAGCCTTCTTAAGGCACAATGTCTAAAGGGACTTCTTGGATTTTGGAGGCAAGACACTCTTCATTTGGATGTGTTACCCTGATTCATTTACAGAGTGACCCGAAAAGCTGCTAGTTTTGTGTTTTTTGGTTTTTTTTTTTGGTGGGGGGTGCCCAGAACAAGAGAAGGTGCTGCAACAAATCCTTGCTGCTGTGCCATGTGGGCCACATGACCCAGCAGATCAGATGGTGCTTCAGGTGTCAGTGGCAGTTGGGAATGCTGGTTAGCCTTTGGCAGGCCCCCACAGGTAAACTGCAGTATGGGTCCTTAGGATTTGGGAGCAAGGTCCTGTCATTGTCTACAGATAACTTCTCTCCTTTTGAGAGACAATTCTAGTCCTGCTGCAGGGTGTCCTTAGAAATTGAACACTTGACCATAGACCACTATGCAACCTACGCTGCCCATTGGGTGTTATCTGATAACTGGGTGTTATCTGACCAAACAAGATATACAGTTGGTTATGCCCAACACCACTCCATTATCAAATAGAAGCGGTTCATATGTGATTGGGCCCTGAAGGCACATGTCAGTTACATGACAAAGTGGCCCAAATGCCCATGGTCCTCACTCCTGCTACACTGCATTGCCTCTCCCAGCTTGCACCTATGGCTCCACAGAAAGTTGCCTACAATCAGCTGACAGAAGAAAAGAAGACTCAAACCTGGCTTATGGATGATACTGCCCAACATGCAGGCACCACCTGGGAGTGGGTAGCTGCAGCAGTACACTCCTCTCTTGCACATCTCAAATATTTCAGATTGTCCAGATATTGATTTTGTTATTTTTTCTAATTTAATCCCATTGTGGCATCCCTAAAGGAGAGTGGTGTGGGAAAATCTTCCCAGTGGGAAGAGCTTCAGGCAATGCACCTCATTGTTCACTTTGCTTGGAAGGAGAAATGGGCAGATGTGCAATTATAGCCAATTCATGGGCTATGGCCAATAGTTTTGCTGGATAGTTAAGGACTTGGAAGAAAAATGATTGAAAAATTGATGACAAATAACTTTGGGAAAGAAGTATGTGGTAGGCTTCTCTGAATGAGAAAAAAGAGAATATCTTTGTACCCAATGTGAATGCTCACCAAAGGGTAACCTCAGCCAAAGATGATTTTAATAATCAAGTGGATAGGATGAACTGTTCTGTGGATACCAGTCAGCTGCTTTCCCAGCCTCTCCTGTAATAAACAAAGTGGCCATGGGAGTTATGCATAGGCTCCACAACATGGACTCTCACTCATCAAGATGACCTGGCCCTGGCCACTGCAGAGGGCCCAGTCTCCCAGCAGCAGACTAACACTGAGTCCCCAGTATGGCACCACCCCCAAGATAATCAACGGTACTTCTACTCATGTGAGTAGGCTCCATCCAATCCACTGAGGGACTGGATAGAACAAAAACAAGTCCTTGGCATGGTGGCCAAGGCGGGCAGATCACCTGAGATCAGGAGTTGGAGACCAGCCTGACCAACATGGAGAAATCTCATTGCTACTAAAAGTACAAAAATTAGCCGGGCATGGTGGGGGGGACGCCTGTAATCCCAGCTACTCAGAAGGCTGAGGCAGGAGAATCGCTTGAACCTGGGAGGCAGAGGTTGCAGTGAGCCGACATCTGGCCAGCCACTGCATTCCAGCCTGAGAGACAGCAAGACTCTGTCAAAAAAAAAAAAAAAAAACAAAAGTGGAAGGGCGAATTCCTCTCTCTGTTTAAGCTGGGAAATCCATCTTCTCCTGCCCTTGGACATTGACGTTCCTGGTTCTCAGGCCTTCAGGCTTGAACTAGAACTACACCACAGCTTTCCTGGGCTTCCAGCTTACAGACCAGCAGACTGTGGGACTTCTCAGCCTCCACAATACTGTGAACCAATCACGCCTTACAAATATCTTTCCATGTATCTATACACATCTTATTGATTCTGTTTCACTGGGGGACCTTCACCAGACATTTTACACTAATGTTCACAAAAGTCATTGATTGTAGAGTTTTGCTGTTTTCTTTCAATTCCCCTTGTAATATCTTTTTCTACTTTTTGTATAAGGATAATGCCAACCTCAATAATAATTAGTTACAAACTGTTTCCTTCTCTTCAGCTTTTCAGAGGAGTTTCTGTAGAATCAATATTATATTTTTCTTTAAAGGTTTTGTTGAATTTATCAGTGAAATCATTCGGTCCTGGAATTTTTTTTTGTTGGAAGGTGTTTTGTTTTGTTTTGTTTTGTTTTGTTTTGTTTGAGAGGGAATCTTACTCTGGCTCCCAGGCTGGAGTACAGTGGCACAATCTTGGCTCACTGCAACCTCCATCTCCCGGGTTCAAGCGATTTTCCTGCCTCAGCCTCCTGAGTAACTGGGATTATAAGCGCGCGCCACCATGTGCGGCTACTTTTTGTACTTTTAGTAGAGGTGGGGTTTCACCATGTTGGTCAGGCTGGTCTTGAACTCCTGACCTTGTGATCTGCCCGCCTCTGCCTCCCAAAGTGTTGGGATTACAGGCATCAGCCACCTTGCCTGGCCCATTGGAAGGTTTTTAGCTTCAAACTGAATGTTTTCAATAGATATCGTGTGTTTTTTCTTCCTAAGTATGCCTTGGCAATGTGTCTTTTATGAAATTCATCTACTTTATCTAAATTATCAATTTTATTGGCATGAAGTTATTGATGTTTATCTTTATCTCTTAATATCTGTGGAATCTGTAGTGATTGATCACTTTCATTCCAAATATTAGTATTCTGTGTCTTTTCTTTTTTTTTCACCTGAATAGTCTGCCTAGAGGTTTGCCAATTTTGTTGATATTCTCAAAGAAATAATGTTTGAGGTCATTGAGTTTTTTCCTGAAGTTTTCTCCATTTTCTATTTTACTTATTTCTGCTCTGATCTTTGTTACCTTATGCTTAGGGTGGGATTAATTTGTCTTTCTTTTTTTTCTAGTTTCTTACGGTGGAAACTGAAGTCACTGGTTTAAGACTCTACTTCTTTTCTAATACAGATCTTTAGTGCTAGGTGTTTCCCTCAAATATTGCCTTAACAGCATCCCACAGAATGCATACAGTGTGTTTTCATTCTCATTCAATTCAAAATAGTTTCTCATTTCCCTTTCGACTTCCTATTTGATCCCTGTGTCACAGGCATTGGAACCAGAGTGACTCCATCTTGAGTGAGGGCTAGGAAAATGAGGCTGGGACTCGCAGGGCTGCATTCCCAGAAAGCTAGGTATTCCTAGCCTCTAGATGTATATGGTTAAGGGAACAGAATGATAATGTTTACCAAACAGACCCAGACTTGGGAGTGTCCTAATATCCTAATATCTTCACAACAAAGACATTCCTAATTTTGCTTTAAAGATAATAATATCAGGCTGGGGCGCAGTGGCTCGTGCCTGTAATCCTAGCACTTTGGGAGGCTGAGGTGGGCAGATCACGAGGTCAGGAGATCCACACCATCCCGGCTAACACAGTGAAACCCTGTCTCTACTGAAAATACAAAAAATTCGCTGGGTGTGGTGGCACGCACTTGTAGTCCCAGCTACTTGGGAGGCTGAGGCAGGAGAATCGCTTGAACCCAGGAGGCGGAGGTTGCAGTGAGCCGAGACCACGCCACTGCACTCCAGTCTGGGCAACAGAGCGAGACTCCATCTCAAAAAAAAAAAAAAAAGAAAGAAAAAAAGATAGTAATATCAATTCTTGCAAAATTAATCCTTTATCACAAACCCTTGAAGCAGAGCACATCTGCCTATAATATATATATTTTCTGTTTGTTTGTTCATTTGTTTGTTTGGGGCGAGTCTCCCTCTTTCACGCAAGCTGGAGTGCAATGGTGCGATCTCGGCTTACTACAACCTCTGCCTCCTGGGTTCAAGTGATTCTCCTGCTCAGCCTCCCAAGTAGCTGGGTTTATAAGCACATGCCACCACGTCCGGCTAATTTTTGTATTTTTAGTAGAGATGGGGTTTCACCATGTTAGCCAGGATGGTCTTGATCTCCTGACCTCATGATCCGCCCACCTCAGCCTCCCAAAGTGCTGGGATTACAGGCGTGAGCCACCGCGCCCGGCCTATTTTTCGCTATTCTAACAGGTATGTGGTAGCATTTTGTTGTCTTTAATTTACTTTACCCTAACAACTAACAAGATTTTGAACATTATTTCATTGCTTATTATCAATCAATATATCCTTTTGTTAAATGTCTCTTCAAATCTTTTACCTGCGTTTTTTCTGGGTTGCATTTCTGCTCATTAAACAGTTTTAAGATTACCTATATAATATGATTACACATATAAGATGTATTTGTGTATATTATATATATATATATTCTGAATACAAGTCCTTTATCAGATATGTGAATTGCCAATATTTTCTCCCAGTCTGTGGGTTATCTTTTCATTCTCCAGGGTCTTTTCAATGAGCAGAATTTTTAAAATGTTGATAAAGTCCAATTTATAACTTTTTTATGGACTAGATTTTTGGTGTCATATCTAAGAAATATTTGCCTAACCCAAGGTGATAAAACTTTTCTTCTATGTTTTCTTCTAGACACTTTATAATTTTAGGTCTATAATCTGTTTTGAATTAAATTTTATATATTGCACAAATTAGAATCAAAGCCAATCTTTTTTTTTTTCATTTGGAATGTTCACTTGTTCCAGCACCATTTGTTGAACATCTATCCTTTCCCTACTGAATTGTCCATTTGTTGATCGGTTTTTTTATATAAGTGCAGGATTACTTCTGGATTCTTTATTTTGTAACATTGATCTATTTGTCTAGTTTAATGCTAATGTTAAACATTTCATGCAGTGTGCTAACCAAAATTTCTTGATAATTATAGCTTTAGGGTAAGTCTAGAGATCAGATAATGTCAACTCCAACATTATTCTGCTTCTTCTTTCCTTTTCTTTTCTTTCTTTTTTTTTTTTTTTTTTGAGACAGAGTTTTGCTCTTGTTGCCCAGACTGGAGTGCAGTGGCACAATCTAGGCTCACTGCAACCTCTGCCTCCCAGGATCAAGTGATTCTCCTGCCTCAGCCTCCCAAGTAGCTAGGATCACAGTCATGTGCCAACATGCCTGACTACTTTTGTATTTTTAGTAGAGATGGGGTTTTGCCATGTTGATCCGGCTGGTCTCGAACTCTCAACCTCAGGTGATCTACCCGCCTCGGCCTCCCAAAGTACTGGGATTACAGGTGTGAGCCACCATGCCTGGCCTTCTTTTTCTTTTCCTTTTTTTTTTTTTTTTTTGAGAGGGAGTCTCACTCTTGTCGCCCAGGCTGAAGTCCAATGGTGTGATCGCAGCTCACTGCAACCTCCACCTCCCAGGTTCAAGCAATGCTCCTGCCTCTGCAACCTCCACCTCCCAGGTTCAAGCAATATTCCTGCCTTAACCTCCCGAGTAGCTGGGATTACAGGTGTGAGCCACCGCACCTGGCCGGATACAATTTCTACAAGAAAACCTATTGAAATTCCAAAGAAACTATACATAAATTGAGGGGAAATTGACATGTTGGTAATATTAGTCTTCTGACTTGAACATGGTGTGTGTCTCCATTTACTTGGCTCTTGCTTCATTTCCTCTTGAGACATGTTTTGTTGCCTTCAGTGTTCAAGTTGTGTACATCTTTTGTAAGATTTACTACCTCTTAATATATCATATCTTATACTATTTTAAATAGTACTGTCTTATGAATTTCAGTTTTCTCCTGTTTGTTGCTATATTATAGAAATAAAATTAAATTTTGATATTAATCTTGTTTGCTGCAATTTTGCTAAAACTGGCAGCTTTTCTTGTAGTTTATCAGATTTTTTTTTACATAAACAATTGTATATACCCTGCGTATGAATAAAGGCAGTCTTATATTTTACTTTTCAATATGGGTACCTTTTATGTCTTTTTACTGTCTTATTGGAGTGGCTATAATCTCCACCATACTGTTAAGTAGAAGTTGTTACAGCAAATATCCTTGCCTAGTTCATAATACTAGGGAGAAAGTATTCATTCTTTCCACCATTGAGTATGATGTGAACTGTAGGTATTTCATCAATGTCCTTTATGAACTTGAGTAAGTAGACTTCTATTTCTGATTTGCCGAGTGTTTGTTTGATCAGCAATGGATGCTTGAATGTTATTGCATGTTTTTTACATTGAGATGATCATATGGTTTTTAACATTTTATTAATATGGTGAAATGCTTGACTGCATTTTAAGTATTAAATCAACCTTTGATTTTCACTTAATTTCATTCATAGGATAAATCTGGAGCCCTTCAGTCAATTCCAAGACTTGATCCAGTTTACAGACCCAGAACTCCTTGAATGTAGGGGAAGCCACAGGCACTTGAGGAAGGATCGTAGTTCACTACTGAAAATTTATACTGTTAATTTTTCTCTCAGTACCCAAAGAGACTAGCATCACCATACAATGGGGAAAAGGAAATAATTGGAGAATTTGGGAACTACTGGACACTGGCTCTGAACTAACATTAATGCTGAGAGACCCAAAATGTACCCCCATGGCTGACCTGTCAGTGTAGAGGCTTATGGAGGTCAGGTGATCAGTAGAGTTTTAGCTCAGGTCCATCTCATAGTGAATCCAGTTTTGTCCCTGGGCCTATTCTATGGTTACTTTCCCAGTTCCGGATAGAGAATTGGAACAGATGTACTTAGCAGGTGGTAAAACCCCTGCATATGTCTCCTAACCTCTGGACTGAGGGCTATTACAGTGGGAGAGGCCAAGTGAAGCCATTAAAACCACCTCTACCTAAGAAAATAATAAATCAAAAGCGTTAACACCCAGCCTGGGAAACATAGTAAGACCCCATCTCTACAGTAAAAATAAAAATAAATTAGCCGGCCAGGTGAGGTGGCTCATGCTTGTAATTCCAGCACTTTGGGGGGCCGAGGTGGGCAGATAACAAAGTCAGGAGATCAATACCATCCTAGCTAACACGGTGAAACCCCATCTCTACTAAAAATACAAAAAATTAGC
>NW_012115910.1:3578304-3585204 GCF_000951035.1 Colobus angolensis palliatus
GGGTTTATAAGCACATGCCACCACGTCCGGCTAATTTTTGTATTTTTAGTAGAGATGGGGTTTCACCATGTTGGCCAGGCTGGTCTCGAACTCCCAACCTCAAGTGATCCACCCGTCTCATCCTCCCAAAGTGCTGGGATTACAGGGGTGAGCCACCATGCCCGGCTTCCTTTTTTATCATATATATACAAGCATTGTACCTATGGTGGAAAGGTTCCTTCTCTTACTCCTACTCTGTCTATGGAGTAGCTGTACTTTTACCACTTTACTTTCTTAAACCTTGCTTTTACTTTGCACTGCGGACTCACCCTAAATTCTTTCTTGCATGAAATCCAAGAACCCTCTCTTGGGGTCTGGATTGGAATTCCTTTCCTGGAACACTTGGGTTTTTTAGATGTGTGATATTTTGTTTCCAAATATTTGGGATTTTCCAGATATTGATTTTGCATTGATATGTAATTTAATTCCATTGTGGCCAGAGTGATACTTTTATGACTTTAATTTGTTTATGTTTTTTGAGACTTCTCTTATGGCCTATAATTTTTTTATCATGATAAATATTTTATGTGCACTTGAAAAGAACACATATTCTTCTATTCTTGGGATAGAGTGCTTTTTGACTTGTGTTTAGAAGAAAATAAACTCTTAATCAGGAAATGTTAGTCTTCAGCATGCTCCTCTTCTAGAGGATAAAAACTGGCAGCCTCTGTGCTTATTTGCCCTGCAGATATATTTGGTTTTGTTCACACGGAGCATTAAAACATTTAAATAATTTCAACAGGTAAAAATTGGAGTGGCTTTCCGGCTAAAATCCTGTCTCCTAAGACCCACATAAATCCTAGCACTTAATGACCAGGCTGGCTGAAATCTTTGTCTGGGCTATCCATTCTCCCTGAAAAACAGGAGGATAAAAGAAAAGCCAAATTTATAAAGGGTCAAAAATGTTATACACGTATGTTTAAACCTGACTTTTTCAAGCAGTGGGAGCCACTGAAGAATCCTAAGGCATGTGAGGATAGTGATGCTGGCTGGTAACAAAAGGTCAGATTGTGTTTAGTAGGCCTGCCATAGGCGTGTGAACCAGAGAGACTCCATCTTGAATAGGTCTGGGTAAAATAAGGCTAAGACCTGCTGGGCTGCATTTCCAGAAGGTTAAGGCATTCTTAGTCACTGGATGAGATGGGAGGTCACCCGAGATACAGGTCATAAAGACCTTGCTAATGAAACAGGTTGCAGTAAAGAAGCGGGCTAAAACCCACCAAAACCAAGATGGCGATGAGAGTGACCTCTGGCCATCCTCACTGCTACACTCCCACCAGCACCATGACAATTTACAAATGCCATGACAACGTCAGGAAGTTACCTTATATGGTCTAAAAAGGGGCTGCATGAATAATCCACCCCTTGTTTAGCATATCATCAAGAAATAACCCTAAAAATTGGCAACCAGTAGCCTTCGGGGCTGCCCTGCCTATGGAGTAGCCATTCTTTTATTCCTTTACTTTCTTGATAAATTTGCTTTCACTTTATGGACTCACCCTGAATTCTTGCTTGCATGAATTCCAAAAAACCTTCCCTGGGGCCTGGTTCAAGACCTCTTTCCAGTAACAGGCCCATCCTGAGGCAGACTGAATGGTGGTACAAGAGGCAGCGAGGCTGCCACCATCCTCCAGATAAGAAATGATGAGTGCCTGAAGTATTGGTCTAAATGTCGTGAAACTGCTGGGTCACTTTTTGGCCTGGCTTAGGGGATGCCAGAGACTGTTTTGTTCTATGGCCATAAGCTCATTGCTCCAGTTGCCTCTTCGGTATTAGGCAGGTCAGGCAGGTTAAACTAGGTGGCTTCAAATGACCTCAGGTTTTTTTCCTTGGTTCTCAAAGCATCATCCTTCTGTTTCTTCTCACCAACTAGAGCTGCTAAGTGAAAGGTGTTCAGAATGGATCCCTCACCGGTTGGGAATTCTGAATTTTTAGATTATTTATTCTCTTTTGTATATGTAGTAACTAACCACAGTGAAATATCCCAGTATATTTCTTCACCATATTTGCAGGCAGTTTGGGATGATAAATAATTGAACAGACTCATTTTTGTGTGTATTAGTTGCTGTTCTGAGCTAAGCCATCTTATAGTCAGCATAGGCCAGGGCAGCGGGGGGTGGGGGCGGGTGTGCTGGACACACTTTGTTTCATCCCTAGCTAGGTGTATAGTAACACTTACTGTCTATAGTGTGGAGAGGCCACATCTCCACCTGGGAGGTGAGATTCCATTCCTCCTGGTTCTAGAACACAGAACATGGCCTAGTGAGCTTTCCCTGTAATCTCTTCAAACTCTATACAGCAATTATATTTTGTAGAAGGGTAATCTATGTCTCACTGCCCTCTCAAGTCAACTCCTCAAGCTCCTGTGCAACACATACACACTCACACACACACACATTTACCAGGTGTGACTAAAGTAGATAGATTGATCCTTTATATGTAGAAATAAATATTATTTAGTCACCTCCCATACTAATAGGCCCGTGCTGAACCTTTGTGTCACTTTGCTCTTTTTATCATTGACCAATATCCACTCAAACCACTCCTCCTACTCCAACTACTTGCTGTGATGGGAACAACACACACACACACACACACACACCCCCCACATATCCACCCATACACACACAATCCCTTGGCAGTAAAGTAACTAGGATGACCCAGAAGACCCATCCCCCAACTGACAAGTGTAGAAGCCATGAGTTTCACCTTTTTCTTGAAACATCTGCTGATTTACATTTGCTAAGATAGTTATGGATTAGCTAGCCACGTAATGTGAAAATAATGACACAGAAGGAAAGGGGAGAATAAGGCAAATTTATTCATTTTCCATCCAGTCCTTCCTTCCCCGCCTGTTGGTAGAATGTGTTTGTGTCAAGAACTGAAATAAAAACAGTTGAGTATAGGCCAGGTGTGGTGGCTCACGCCTGTAATCCTAGCACTTTGGGAGGCCGAGGCAGGTGGATCACTTGAGGTCAGGTGTTAGAGGCCAGCCTGGCCAACATGGTGAAACCCCCATCTCTACTAAAGATACCAAAATTAGCTGAGTGTGGTGGCATGCACCTGTAGTCCCAAACACTCAAGAGGCTGAGGCAGGAGAATCACTTGAACCCTGAGGCAGAGGTTACAGTGGGCCGAGATCATGCCACTGCACTCTAGCCTGGGCAGTGGAGCAAGACTGCATCTCAAACACACACACACACACACACACACACACACACACACACACACACACACACAGAGTTGAGTACAGATAGAGTAAGTAAGTTCTCACCATTACCTCCTCTTCTTTTTAGTTTCTGGAGCTGGCAGCCTGGCTTCCCTCTCATCGCTAACCCTGCAGCTGTGCAGGCCCTGATCATCAGCCTTGAGGCCCTGGTACCGCATTGCTCCCCTCATACCAGGTTAAGTCCTGCTGCCACCCTTATACTTAAGCAATGGAGGAAAGTCACTGCCCCTCTGGTGTGGCTGAGCCTCTGTCTACAAGCAGGTTTGCTATTTTCTTTCCTTTAGAGAGGGGGCCGGCTGCACTTGGGTTCAGGCAGAGGCACAGAGCCACTAGAACTGGATTCACCTCATTCTTCCCAGAATCACTTAAGTACTTTTGTTAGTTATGCAAATGTCGGACAAGCAGGTGGCCTTGGCCCCAGAGGGGTGACCATAGCAAGACTGGCTGTGCTTTGCACAGCTTCAATCCATCACCTTGCCTTAGTGGGAGCAGAGCTGGGGGTAGAATGAGAGGTGGACTTGGACTCCTCCGCTTTAGAATCCAAGAATCTACCCAGTACCCTAACTATGTCCCCTGATGCCCTGGGGTCTGGTATATGCCCTGGGAAGGGGCTCTGAAGGTTACTAGAAAGAGTTATTACCTGGGACGTGTAAAGGCAAGCACCCTCCCCAGGCATCCCCCAGAGAAGCCCTGCGGCCAGCTGGAATCAGCCTGGGCTCTGGAGCACCCCGACTTGTCCACAGTTGGCAGCAGTCAGTCAACAGCACTGATGTGCGCAGCACCCTCTGAGATTGGTGACGAGTGAGATCTGATCTCCTACCCCATTTAGTCCGTGGGATTCTTGATCATTAAACAGCGGTGGAGTCCTCAAAATGGAGAGAGTTGACTTCTGCCAAAAGGCATGTGATGCTCAAGTGATTAATTTGAAAAACGAAAGTAATACCTACAGAGGAGTAAACATTCCAGAGGTGCCTGCATTTGAGAGCTCTGTTCCCTGGGGTGAACGTTTAATCTGGAGTGTGGGAAGGAGCTATTCCTCCGTAGTTTCAGCATTCCTCCTTACTTTGCTATGTCCTCCCTAACACTCATTCCCATCTTTGCTGTTGTTTCAATGAGTAAAACAAAAGAGGTCGGGCGCGGTGGCTCCCGCCTCTAATCCCAGCACTTTGGGAGGTCGAGGCAGGCGGATCACCTCAGGTCAGGAGTTTGAGACCAGCCTGACCAACATGGCGAAACCCCGTCTCTACTAAAAATATAAAAAATTAGCCAGGTGTGGTGGTGGGTGCCTGTAATCCAAGCTACTCAGGAGACTGAGGTGGGAGAATGGCTTGAACCCAGGAGGCGGAGGCTGCAGTGAACTGAGATCATGCCACTGCACTCCAGCCTGGGGGACAGAGTGAGACTCTGTTTCAAAAAAAAAGAAAAAGAAAAAGAAAAGAAAAAAAATCATATAATCATATTAGAAAATGGAATACAGTAGCCCTACGGCATTCACAGATCTGATATTTCGTTCTGCATGTTTATTTAAAAAATAGCCCAGGAGGCCGCAGCAAGAAGGAAGGTGTAATGCCACTGAGCACAGGTGATATGCACAACAGGGGAAGCTTTTGGCCGGAGAGGACACACCGTCACCTCCAGCCGCCCCATCTCCACTCTGCTAAGGTGTTTCTGATTCTACAGTAAACAGGATGCAGTTGCTCTTTGGAGTAAAAACAGTTGTGTCAGTGTCTGTTGTTTGTGGGTAATTTGCCAATTCAAGGGACAGTGAACTTTTGTTGTGAATGTTGTCATCAAGGTTGCAGAAGCCTCTCTCCTGAAATATTTATTCTAGAGAAATTGAGAAGCCTGGACCCAAATTTCCATCGTCGTGAATCTGCAGATTCTTGAAGGTCTCAGAAAATATTTCTGGAGAATATGTTTGTTACATAACTGAGGTTTCCTAGGCTACAGTAGCCTGTAAGTAAAAATAATGTCCAACTATAGTGGTGAGTGAGAATGCTTCTGCCTCTATCCCATTACCTTAAGGAACTCCAAGCCATTGATGGCTCTGGGACTCCCCTAAGGAAGTTCTTCCTGGACTGCACAAATTAGTGCTTCCTTCACACCTGGTGGCATTCCTAGGTCCCTTTTCTTCAGCTCGCTGTCCCTCACGCCTGCCAGCGATACTACAATACTATGTCTGGCTGCTGGTGCTGACAGTGCCCCTATGACTAAGGCCTTCCTTTACAACTTTAAAACCCATTGTAAATGAACTCCTCCCTGAGGCCTCAACTAGGAAAAGCCCAGGGTGATGTGGCTCAGTGCTGCTCCTTCTTGGACCTGCCGGAACCACAAGAGTTTCTGAAGGCCTGGAGGAGGTCACAACCTGCTTGATGCAGTGTGAGGCCACGAATCCCCCACCCATGATAATGAGAGACTTGTCGATCCTTGAGCTTCTCCTACGCATCCACCCTCAACGCCCAGGATGAGCTTCTTCTTGGAGGCGCCACACTCTTCATGAGGTGTGAATCCTGGCAGCCTACATTCTCCGTCCACCCAACATGCCTGGACAAGCCTGATGTAGAAAGTAACACAGGATTGGTGTCAGCTGAGAGCCCTCCTAAATGCTAAATATTTGGGAAGCCAGGAATAGAGAACCTATTCCTTTTATTTCTTCTTGATAAATGTAGCCCATAAACTCACTAAAAAGATCAAATTATAATTCTGGGAAGGAGGCCATGGATTGGCACCAAAAGCCACCATATCCAAAAACATAAATCAAAAATTTAGAATTGTAGTTATATTCCATCAGCCAATCCCTCCACTCTCGAACCATGTTAAATAATAGAGAATTGTAATATATAGTGCAGCAAAAAAAGAGAATATAAAATACTGCTAAAGCCATCTTTGATTTTTGGAATGACTTCAGAATTGAATAAAACTGAATAAGTATAACGATATAATCTTATTTGTAGACGAAGAAGATTATATTGCCCTTAACCTTTAGTTGACTTCGAATCAGGCAAGTTCTCCAAGGCAAAATTATATATAAAGACAGAACAATCGTCGGCTCAGGTCAGAAAAACCTCTTTCGTCAAAACTACGTGGATACATTTTCTGAAGAGGCTCATATTTCCAGAAAACACCGCAAGGAATCCTACACGCAATTGCATAATCCTTACGTGGGTTGAGGGTGTGGGTGCAATGTTACATAAGATCATGGACTGAACATCTCTGAAAAGAGGTGAAGAAATGCCTCCCTACACAGTGCAGGACGGGAAGCACAGCTCTCAGTGTGCTTGCACTAGGAGGAAAATTATGACAGCTGGTGGCTTAAATAAGAGCTTCATGATAAAGTGGCAGGATAGCCAAACCTACACATTCTCCTTCGTTTGCCACTTGGCAGAGAGCACAACACACATGTGCTGACAAACGCTAGGTGCTGGGGCTGCTTCTGCATTGAATGTTTCACGGGAGGGCTGGGTGACAGGCATAGGTTAAAGTGACGCATTTGTACAATGGCCAAGAATATAGGGTCTTAGGTAAGGTTGCCTGGTATGAATTTTTGCCCTGAGTAACATTGGGTGACTTAAGTTCCCTAATTCTTAATTTTTTTTCATTTATAAAATGGTGGCAACAAGACTTTTTATTAT
>NW_012115910.1:3585604-3592351 GCF_000951035.1 Colobus angolensis palliatus
ACCCCATCTCAAAAAAAAAATAAATAAATAAAATAAAAAAATATATATATATACACACACACAGTGATTAGAGTTATTAATGAGTTTAGTATAGTGCACATATAGTATAGACCACATCTAGGAAGTGGTCCTTAAAAATTAACTATTAATAGGCTTGGCACGGTGGCTCACACCTGTAACACCAGCATTTTGGGAGGCTAAGGTGGATGGATCACCTGAGGTCAGGAGTTCATGACCAGCCTGGCCAACATGGCGAAAAATGCGTTTCTACTAAAAATACAAAAATTAGCCAGGCGAGGTGGCGGGCACCCGTAGTCCCAACTACTCTGGAGGCTGAGGCAGGAGAATCACTTAACCCAGGTGGCGGAGGTTGCAGTGAGCTGAGATTGAGCCACTGCACTCCAGTCTGGGCAACAGAGCGAGACTCTGTCTCAATTTAAAAAAAAAGAAAAAGAAAAAGAAAAGAAAAAAGAAAAAGCAGCCAGTCATAAAAGGCCACATATTGTGTGATTTCATTTATATGAAATGACCATAGTAGGTGAATCCATAGAGACGTAAAGCAAATCGTGGTTTCAGAGAGTGGAAGGATGGGGAGTGAATGCTAACGGATACAGGGTTTATGTTGGGGGTGATAAGAATGTTCTGAAACTAGATAATGGTAATGGTTGCACAACTCTATGTACTAAAAACCACTGAATTGAGAGAGGTGAATTTGATGGCACGTGAATTACATCTTGATAAAAAGGAAGCTCTCAGGCTAAGTGCAGTGGCTCACACTTGTAATCCCAGCACTTTGGGAGGCTGAGGTGGGCGAATTATGATGTCAGGAGTTGGAGACCAGCCTGGCCAACATGGTAAAAACCACATCTCTACTAAAAATACAAAAAATTAGCTGGGTGTCGTGGTGAGTGCTTGCAGTCCCAGGTACTCAGGAGGTTGAGGCAGGAGAATCGCTTGAGGAGGCAGAGGTTGCAGTGAGACAAGATCACACCACTGCACTCCAGGCTGGGCGACAGAGTGAGACTTGGTCTCAAGAAGAAAAAAAAAAAAAAGCACTCTACTTTCTTTCAGTTACTATTGTTAATGACCCAATGTAAAATATGTCCTGTTTAATAATGTGCCATTCTGAAAAGAAAGTTATTCAATCCTCGCCTTAATGCAAACTTGAGAATGTAATGGGGAGAGTGGAAGGCTGGATTTGTGGGGCCCTAGACCTTTTCTCAAGGGTCTCCTTGGCCTAAATTCAACAGCTCCTCACTGCAGACCCAAGTTCTTTCGCTTGTCCACAGCCACAGCTCCACAAAATGCCAAGCACTGTCTTCTGCTGGAGAATTCACATTTTCCCCTGGGGTTTTAGGAAACAGAGGGAAGGGTTTCTAGAGCTGAGGATGTCTTGAGTACTGCAGCACACTGGCTGGAGAAGAGGATTTTGGATGCATAACTCTTCCACTCCCAAAAACAGTACCCCCAGCCACTCCCCGGCACCACCTTCGCCCAGATCAGGTGACATGTACACCTGCCAGAGTGCAATGACTGGTGTTTGGCTCTTGTTTCTGCTTTAAGTTCTTTACGAGGGGCCAGGACTCTAGCTGCATGGTTGTGCAGGGAACTATGCACCAAAAGCAAGCGAACAAGTCTGAATAGTAAGAGTTACGTGGATCAATTGCTTATCAGCACCAGGTACCACCGCAAGAAATTTGCACACTTTATCCCATGTAATCCTCCCCTTGGGCCTGGTGAGTAGGCACTCTTCTTACCCCTGGAAGGCAGAACTACTGTTATGCCATCAGTTGCTCACTAGTTGTAGTAAAGTCAGCTTTGAAAAGTTGCAACCGGCCAGGCGCATTGGTTCACGCCTGTAATCCTAGCACTTTGGGAGGCCAAGCGGGTGGATCATGAGGTCAAGAATTCGAGACCAGCCTGGCCAACATGGCAAAACCCTGTCTCTACCAAAAATATTAAAAAAAAAAAAAAAATTAGCTGGTCATGGTGGTGGATGCCTGTAGTCCCAGCTACTCAGGAGGCTGAGGCAGGAGAATTGCTTGAACCTGGGGGGTGGAGGTTGCAGTGAGCCAGGATCATGCCACTTCACTCCAGCCTGGGCAAAAGAGTGAGACATCATCTCAAAAAAAAAAAAAAAAAAAAGAGACAAAAAAAGGTTGCATCCGTAATGGTTTAGTTTCTAAATCTGTGTTAGACTGCATGGGCTGCCATAACAAAATATCACAGACTGGGTGGCTTAAACAACAAACATTCATTTTCTAACAATTCTAGAGGCTGGAAGTCCATGATCAAGGTGCCACCAGGGTTAGTGAAGAAAGAGAGAGAACTCTGTTGTCTTTTCCTCTCCCAATAAGGACACCAGCCCTATAGGATCAGGGCCCCACCCTTATGACCTCACTTAACCTTACTCACTTTTCTAAAGTTTCTATCTCTAATTACCCTTACACTGGTTACAGTTACAGTTTCTACTCTAATTACGGTTACATTCAACCTATGAATTTTGAGGGGAAACAATTCAGTCCATAACACATTCAAAATAAAGATCCTTTTGGTATCTAAATTTGCATTAATCATATGGTACGCTTTATTTATTTAAAAGGTCCTTAGGATTTTGTAAGATTCAGGCCCTTTGAAATCTGGATCCACCCCTGAATATTCCCATTTTTAGAAAGGACGACACTAAAGCCTAGAGAGAAGTAACTTGCTCTCGGCAATACCACCAGTGAGTGGAGGATCAGACCCGAAGATGCTCAGGGTGTTTGACCCTAAACCCTCGCTACTCAGAGTGTGCTCCCTGGGCCAGCAGTCTCCACTTTCCCGGGAAGTGTTAGAAAGGTAGACTCTCAGGACCCAGCTGGACTCGCTGCATCAGGAACTAAATCTTAATAACATCCCAAGAAGTCTCCATGTTTATGAAGCTCTGCTTTAAAGTGGACTGCCTCCATCTGTGTCTTTGATTTCATTTTCCCTCCAGAAAGAGCAGCTGGTGAGACTGCAGGCACCCACCTCGCGTCATAGAGAGTTGAGCGTACACTGATGGGGGCTGTTGAGACCCCAGGTATGCCTGGGAGGAGAGGTAGGAGCAAAGAAGGGGGATGGGGTTAGACCAAGGAGAGAATGTCCTTCAAGTAGCCTCACACTCTGGTCTCAGGGCAGCTCCTACTGTTTGGGGCAAGAGCTGATGCCACTGTAGTCCAGAGCTGTAGCCTGGGGCACCCATTACAGCCCATACCAGGACACAACCATGGTGCCCTGGGACAAACAGCAGCACTCAGCCGTGCTCTGTGGATGAAGGCACAAAGGTTCTGCTTTCATACATGTGGGAAGGCAAATCGTGGAGAGCTGCAGTCTTGCTGCATCTTCTGTAACTCCCTGTTCAGTGACTTTACAACACCCTAGCTTGAAATCTGCCAAGGTGCGTTTACACTAGGAAAACTAGCAAAAGCTACAAATAGGGGCTCTTTTTTTAAAAAATAAAAAATGCCATTTTTAAGCATTTATCAGCATATCCCTGGATGTTTGCCACACTATAAAATATAGATGATTTAGTGATGGTCGACATCTGAAAAAGTGGCCAGGTGTGGTTGCTCATGCCTGTAATCCCAGCATTTTGGGAGGCTGACGTGGGTGGATCACTTGAGTTTGAGACCAGCCTGGCCAACAGGGTGAAACCCCATCTCTAATAAAAATACAAAAAATTAGTTGGGAGTGGTGGCAGGCGCCTGTAATCCTGGCTACTTGAGAGGCTGAGGCAGGAGAATCACTTGAACACGGGAGGTGGAGGTTGCAGTGAGCCAAGATTGCGCTGTCACACTCCAGCCTGGGCGACAGAATGACTCTCTCTCAAAAAAAAAAAAAAAAAAAGGGACAGTTTTAATAAGGACATTTAAAAGCACGTGCAGGAAAGAGTCCATAAAGAACATCTTTCTCTTTGAGTTTCCCTAGTATGTGATTGCGCCATTTGCTCGCTGAAGGTCAGTAAGCACAGGAAAGAGCGCATTCTGCTCAGAGACATGTGGTAGGCCGATCTCGGTGACCCATCTTTTACAAAGCCCCGCTCAGCCCTTTGCTTTCAGCCCATCACCTATTCCTCTTTCTCACTGTCTGTCTGGAAGAGCTCAGCCCTGCCTGTTACTTCTGATTTCCTTGCCTAGCCCTCCCTATGAGGTGGCCACATCCACACCACAGACAAAGGCTGGCATATAGTAGATGCTCAAAAATATCTGTTGAACTATACAATTTTGGAAAACAACTCCCCACAGTTGCATCTCTAGGGGCCCTTATCAGTCAGGGAAGTGTGGGTGGCAATATGCACAGAATCTGAGTCCCAGGCGCCGCCTGCCCCCCAGGCTCTGTGGCCCTCCCCGCAATTGACACAAGTGATTGGCAGTCCTGGCCCATGTAGTCTCCAGGCCCTTGGCCACAGCGTGCAGCTCCTCCCTCTGGCAGCAAGTCTGACCCTTACTCTCTGTCTCATCGTGACAGCTCTAACCAGGCTTAACCCTCCACCTCATTTCTAGAAACCAGTTTCTGTTGGGTTTCTGAATAGATGTTTGGGAGCCTTCCAAGGATCTGAGGTTGTCCAGGCCTAGGGTTACCTGGGCCTTCTTCCTAGAAGAGCAAGTTGCATCTTGGCCTGGAGGTGGCACGTCACCTCCTTCTCATTGTTTTCCTGGATGTTGAGGAGCTCTCTTATTCTTCACCGTCCACCTGCTTCGGGCTTCCTGTTTCCATCTGTGCTCAGCATCTGAGACACTGGGTCACTCTGGGCTTCTTTTGCTCCATGTCCCCACTATACTTCCTCCTGCTGCCTCTGCCAGGTGCTTGGGGTATGTGTCACCTGTGAGGTAGACTTCTCCTTGGGGACTTCAATGGGGTCTGGCTCACGCTGCCTAGTCTAGCTTTCAGCTCTGGCCCCTCCTGGGCAGCCCTTCCCATGGTGGTGTCCAGAGCAAGGAGGGGCTCCCCAGATTTTGGGAGAGACTCTCTAATACCCACACCCAAGATGCAAGAAGAGATTCATTCATTCAGTGCACCCTTTGTTTACTGAACACTGACTCCACCCTGCTAGGCACTGCCCTAGATGCTGGGGGTGATAATTCAAAGGACAAGCACTTGCTAAGATCACATTCTAGGGAGGAGAGCAATGGCAAACACATGAGCAAAATATATGTGGCATAGGATATGTATTTATGTTTATCTATTCCATTTACATATAATGTATCTACCATGTTTATTTATAAGTTTGCATAAATACAAATTTTATGCATTCATATAAACATGTTTATAAATATAACACACATTACATGCAAGTATCTTTATAAACTTACATTTAAATATAGATAATACACACATATATATACACACACACAGTGACAAATGCTCAGAAGAAAATTAGGACAAGGCAGCAGTCAGGAGCTTGAGTGAGAGCTGCTTTTATTTTGCATTATGCGACAGTACCTCACTCCATTGTCCAGCTTGCCCACCTCACCGCCCTCCCATAGCTGGGACTACAGGTGTGTGCCACCACGCCCCGCTAATTTTTTTATTTTGTAGAGAGTTATCCTATGTTGCACAGGCTGGTCTCCAACTCCTGGGCTCAAGCTCTCCTCCGGCCTTGGCCTCCCTGAGTGCTGCGGTTACAGGTGTAAGCCACTGTGCCATGCAGGGCGCTTTTTGACAGAGAGGCCAGGAAAGGCTCCCTGGGGAGACCATGGAATGAGAAGGACTTGCAGAAAGAGAACTGTGGAGCAGCATCGCAACCAGAGGCCCTGAGCCGGGAAAGTGCTCCACTCATGGGAGACTGGACGGCAGGGCAGTGAGTCCCAGGGACACCTGGGGACTTAGGAATCCTTCTAGGTGGGAGCTAGGGAGCACCCAAGATCTGCCATCCGTGGGCAAGGGCTCACATTTTGCATCTAGGCTGGTCTGCCTCCTCCTTCAGTTAATGAGAAAGCAGGGGATCAGAAGGAGGAAGGGAGGCGCCGCAGGCCTCTGGACACCTCATCCAATGACAACATCGCAAGGGGGATCATCACCCCCAACGCTGATCGCCGTGCAAGCTCACTGGATCTGGCCTCTTGTTGGTCTTTTATTCGAGTCATTGAAACCATATGAAACTGCCACTTTTATAGGTCAGCCCATCATACCAACCAAGATCTTAGAGAGTGGAGGTGAAGTTCGGCAGATCAGGGACCTCTGGCTGACTTGCTCTGGGCCCGCGTGTGGCCGGCAGGACCTGCAAATCTGCCCGCCGGCCCGCACTGGAGTGGCAGGTTGTGCTACAGTAGCGCCCAGTGAATCAGGTTGGCAAACTTAAGCGTGCATTCACCTAGAGCGAGTGAGTTGTTAGCAAAGCGAGGCCGCGCTCCACCCCGCAGTTTTTGATTCCGTGGGACCCGGAGGACCCCCCAAATCTGCATTTCTAACAAATTCCCAGGTGTTGCTGACGCTCCTGGTCGGGACTCCCACTTTGCGACCCCACGCACTAGACATTTGCTGCACGGATAAAGGTCGGAGAGCGGCGCCGGACACTCACTTCTCACCCTCCAACGTCAATCCTCCCGCGCAGGTCCGCTCACCTCGCCCTCGCACGCCCTCCAGGCTCCAGGTGGTTCCCCTCCCCCAGCTCCGCCAGGGAGGCGCCGGCCCGGGGATTCCCCCACTCTGCCCAGAGAGGGGCGCGCTCCCCGCCGGGGAGAAGCCCTCTGCCGCAGCCGCGACTGTCGGTGCAGGGCCCAGGTG
>NW_012115910.1:3592861-3638597 GCF_000951035.1 Colobus angolensis palliatus
GGACGCCCGCGTCCGCACCGCGCGCTCCCGGGCAGGGCGCCCTCTCTGCTGTCCCAGCGGGTGCTGGTAGTAGTGGTGGAGCAGGTGGTGCGGTGCTGGTGTTGGGTGGTGGTGCGTGCTGTGTACTTTAGGCGCCCGGGTCGTTGCCCAGGTAACCGTGTCCGGCCGGGACCGGAGCGCACTTTTCGCGCGGGGTAGTGCAAGCGTCCTTATGGGGTCCCCGCCAGCACAGCCCCTACTCAGCTCAGAGCTTTCCTCAGGCCCCCGAAGTGTTTGCCATAGAGGTGGAGCGGGGAGCGAAGGGACGCCCGGCCTTTGACTCCAGCCTCGTCCCTGCGGGCTTGCCCCCTGCCAGTGTTCCAACCAAGTCTTCCCTCTCCCGGCCGCGGCGGCAGCCCCAGGGTCGGCTCTCCGGGTAGCGTGGAGGGGAGGGCTCCCCGGCTTCGCAGCCGCCCGGGCCCCGCGTTCTCGAGAGGTGTTCGTATTGCCCGGAGAGTTTCATGGCAGCAGCTCTCCCTCCCTGCCTTTATTCCAGGGTCTCCCCTGGCAGTGGAAGGGGCGCCCTGGTGGGGCCAGGCCTGAGGCGCAGACATCTGTAGCGGACCCGCGAGTCTGGGGGCCCATCCCTGTCTTCGCGATTCGGCTTCTGCCTAAACCTCTCCGGGTTTCTGTTTGCCATCCCCACACCTTGCGTGCAAGGATTACACGTCACGTTCAGGATTTGACTCGCATAAAGAGTAATTTCCCTCATGCAGGACTAGCAGCCCTGCTCATTATCCAGACCACGAGCCAGGTGGGCCGTGCCCATCCCTGCCAGCCGCGCAGGCTGGGCCGCGGGGTCGCGCTCAGCCCCGGCGTACTTGCTAGATTTCAGCGCGGCGTGCTGGGGACCTTCGACCTCGCTCGCTTGCGTGGAGCAAATGTGTATGAGTCTTGCAAATGGAATGAGGATTGGGGTGAGCCCTGCACCTGCTTACCGAATGGGTCCACTTTCTGCTATGGCAACTGGACTTGAAGGAGGCAGCTTTGGGGACAACAAATCTTTTCTTCTTTTACAGTTGTGTCCCACTGACTCACCCTGCCCATGTGCCCATAGGCAGGCGTGTTGCCCAAGTGTGTAAAAGACTTTCAATTGGGCTGATTTTAAAATTTTAAAGTTTTCCTTTAATGCCAGGAAAAAGTGAGCCAGATTAGCAAATCAAATAATCCCGAAGCTGAGAAATTTAAAAAGAAGTTTTCTTTCTCTCTCTCTTTTTTTTTTTTTTTTGCAGTGCACTTATTGGTGGTTATATAATTCTCTTTGAACAAACAAATTCCCCAGAAAGAAAATAAATGTGGGAAATCCTTTTTCATGGTAATGGGCATACCAAAATAACATAGGGAAATGTGAAACAGAGGTATCTTTAAATCTGTGGCTTTCATAGCCTATTAAATGAGCCTATTTAAAGACACTGAATTATTTTGTCACTATCACCTTATAAATAAATATGAAGACAGAGAGAACATTTAAAAGGCTGGCAAAACTGTATCTAAAGAGTATCTGTAAGATCCTTGAAGGAAGTCTAATGATAGAAGTGAAAGGATGTACCCTAAGAGTGCGGCACTGTTTTCAGCCTGGTACTGTGTAGCAAGAGGTAGGCGAGGGCTGGCCTTGTCAGTGCTTGCCAAAGCTCTGATTGGCCTTCATATCTGAATGGCAAAGGAAAACTAAGGATTTTTGCTATGGAAAACATGAAATTATTATTCCTGATGCATTCAGTTCTTTCCCTCACTCGTATCCAGTGTCTAATTTACTTGTCCGAACGTCTTTGTCCAAAAAATGTAGACATATTATTTTTAACTTCTGTTGTTCTCAATTACTTTGTCATTTGTTAATACTTTCTGCATTAGCATTAAGCATCAATAAAATATTAATATCCTTAATAGTTTTTCAGACAAGAATTACGTGTTTAATAAGCAATTTTGTGTTAAATCTGAGGAGATAAATGGTGTTAGGTCTTTCAATATTTTACATAATTTAGGTGTATGCTTGCTAATTATAAAGGTTAGATATTGCTGTGAAATTGCTGGCCTTAGTACATTGTTGGTGGCAGGCAGATTCTATTGGCTCTTCACTGAGATTACTCATCTGTTCCCTGACATTAAGGCAGTGTTTGCAGTGTTCTTGAGGGAAATTTGTTTTCCATCTGATTCTGCAACCGTTTATTATGAAATCAAACTTTCAGTAAGCCACTGTCTTCCCACATGATAACAAACTGATGAGGTGAAGCTTTTGCTGTTGCTGAAACTACCACTCCTCCTTGTGTTTTACAGAAAAAAGCTAGACCGGGTGCAATGAATTAAGGAGATTTCACTCTGTAAAATACGGCCTACAAACGCTTTTCTAGAGGATTACTGAAGGGAGATGGGTTGGTGAATGTAAATTCCCTGACTCTATGGCTAAATTATTAATAGGTAGTTATTAGTTAACTTTGTGAAAAACACGAATACGCATTTTTACTTGGATTGAAATTGTATGGTTTTTACTAGGAATTTCATTAAAACAGTGACATATGACTTCCTTGACTCCTGGGGAAAGTGCTCTTTTAGGAAAGAGGCTGTGTGCAAAAACTAACAAGTCAGACTTGATGTGACTTTTAGGGAATTTTAGAGCTCAGCTGAAGTATAAGAATTGACGGAATACTCAGAACACAAATAAAGGCAAATTGCCTTTTGGTGAGGTTTTGAAGTATATTTAACTCTGTACTTTGTCTGTTTACTGTATCTGTTTGTCTGAATATTTATGGGAGCCATCCCAGTAGTCGGCTGCTACAGAACACAGGGCTAAATTTCCCATTGGACCCTCTATTAGTAAAGGACAGAAGGAGGCTTGCTGTTTGGCAGGACCATGCTTACTTTTTTTTTTCCTATGGTGGAAAGACATGTTTCTGTAGAATACAGTAATCTCCAATGACATGAAATGTCAAAACAGCTGGTGCATTTGATCAATGGCTGTATTGAAGCAGTTTGCTCACGTAAAAATCAGTGAAAGTTTTGCTAATCAGTTTCGTCAAAATGTGGACTTCATGTAAACATAGCTGTTATTTCTTTGCATAAATTTATATTTATTTAATCAAATTATTAGAACCAGAAGAAATTTGAAAACATTACTCGAAGTGGGTAACTTGAGCTACTCTAGTCCCGTCGGTACTGCACATAGTATTAAGTGTAGAAGATCTGTGACAATTGATAGTGACCTGGGGCAGCCACAGTGACATTTTGTATTAAACCCTCATAAGTATGCAAATATTATGGAAATATTAACTCTACCCTATAATTGGGGGCTTAGGTTTCTAGGCTTTTGGCTTTTGGCTAACATGTTAGAGAATGTGTTTCCATTCTTTCAAATGAGAGCATGTATAATGAACTGTTACATAAAACTTTTCCTGTTAGATTTGAGCAATATTTTTAAAAGATGTTACTTCTGAGCTACTCTTTATTTTGGCAATTCATTTAAGAAAGTAAAAGTTAAGGATTGCTTGATGTAATGTAGAGAGTAGGCCTAGGAATTTTAATGTTTTGTAATTAAAATATTTACGAATAAATTAGAAGAGTTGGACATTTCTGTGTTACAGTATCACCTAGTCTCAGAGCATTTTTATTATTTCTCAGTGGTTGTATAAAGGGGATAGAACTGAAGTGTGAATATAGAACTGAAGTATGAATAAAATGTTACAAAGGTATTTGTTAAGTGTTGCGTCTCTTCTGCCCCCAGGAACTTTTGCCTGCAGTCCCTCCTGTGTTTTCTTGTGACCTCCAGTGCACAGGTGGAGTGGATTATTATCAGGTGGAAACTTGACCCAGGCAGAGCGATAGCCCCCACGTATATGCAGGCCTGGATTCTGTGGACTCCTTAATTTGGGATCCAGAGAATGAAGTCATAATCTGTGTGCACGCAAGTGCTCCTGTAATTATTAAGAAAACAATGATTATAGGATGCATCTATACACCATAATAAGTAGTTTAGGTTTCTAGGCCTTTTGTGCTTTGTTACAAATTTATGATTGAATTTAATTTTGTAATTGATCTACAGTTTTGAAAAGTGAGCATAAGTATTTGATACCAAAGTAGTAGTAATATTTAGATCAAGGACATGCAAATCTTAAATATGCTAATAACACTTGGTTCTGATTTAGACTTGAACTTTGTAAATACACTAACAGAGAGTTCCTGTATTTATTTACTTTTTTGGTGGGGGGACATAATCTCACCATGTCACCCAGGCTGGAGTGCAATGGCGCAATCTCAGCTCACTGCAACCTCCGCCTCCTGGATTCAAGTGATTCTCCTGCCTCAGCCTCCTGAGTAGCTGGGAGTACAGGTGTGCATCACCACACCCAGCTAATTTTTGCTTTTTTTTTTTTTTTTTTTTGAGTAGAGATGGGGTTTCACCATGTTGGCCAGGCTGGTCTTGAACTCCTGACCTCGTGATCTGACCGCCTCGGCCTCCCAAAGTGCTGGGATTACAGGTGTGAGCCACTGCAGCTGGCTGAGGTCCTGTATTTATTATATGGTGTCTTCTTACATCCCTTCATTCTCTCCGCATCCACATTTAATTATGAAGATTTTTTGTGTTGGTTAATTTTAGTTATGTGATTTTTTTCAGTTACCTTATACTATAGCTGAAAAAAAGTTGATACTTCATGACCCACTGGAAGCTTTTACATATCTTCATCTTTGTACTTTTTCTCTATTTAAAATACTGTACTTGATGCTGGTTTATATTACTACATAGAGATTATTGATAATATGCCTTTTTATACTTTTATGATTTTCATTTATTTGAGTTGTAAATTTTAGTTTCCACCTCCCCCATTTTATACTTTGCTTTCTCACTTCTACCTTGTCACCTGAGTGTTTCTGTATTTTTCAGGGTCACTCCCTGGCTTTCTGCCCCTGAATTGATGGGTAGCCTATGTCAGTTTTCTTTCATGGTTCCATAATTCCGTATTTTTCATCTATCTCTTCCTGGAATAGAATTAAACTTTTTTTCCTCATATATACTTTATATGATTTTAGTTGCCTCTTGCAAAGCTAAAGATGGTCAATACTTTCAAGTCCTAGTGCTATTTATTCTAGACTAGAGTTTGCTGTCTCCTGCAGTGTGACAGTAGACAATGGGTCTCCAACAGTGGGTATATTTCCTGCTGCCTGTCTCAGGGCCATCGCTGTGCTTCTGAGCCAGCCCCTCCAGAGAAGGATGGCTTTCCCCAGCTGGGAGAAACTCTGTGGCCTCTTGGGGTGTTAGCACACTCCCTCTGCTCTCCTCATCAGGTGGCGAGCTGCTCCCTGCCAGGGCCTTGTCTTCTACAGGCCAAGTCCAATTAGAGTAATCCCCCGGCTGAAAACATTTCTATTAAGGAAAAAGCTTTTTAAGCAACTGCCAGAGTATATTTTTCTTGGATACATTTGATTAGACAGATTCCCAGACCACAAATACTTTTGTACAAATACTTTTGTAGATCCAGTTCCCATCTGCACCACACCAAGTGATGCCTGTAAAAAAGACACCAATAGATTTAGAGAAGCCAATAAAGTCCTTATCCCTTAAAAAAAAAAAAAGAAAAGAAAAAAATACAACCGGCCAGGCTCGGTGGCTCATGCCTGTAATCCCAGCACTTTGGGAGGCCGAGGTGGGCAGATCACGAGGTCAAGAGATCGAGACCATTCTGGCCAACATGGTGAAACCACGTCTCTACTAAAAATACAAAAATTAGCCGGGCGTGGTGGCGGGAGCCTGTAATCCCAGCTACTCAGGAGGCTGACGCAGGAGAATCGCTTGAACCCGGGAGGCAGAGGTTGTGGTGAGCCAAGATTGTGCCACTGCACTCCACCTGATAACAGAAAGAGACTCTGTCTCAACAAAACAAAACAAAACAAAAACAACCCTCTAAAGATAAACCAGGTAAGTCAGGAGTCCTGGCTGGTCGATCCCATCTCTTGTCTCCCAGATGCCCCTCTAGCATTCACTGCCCAAGAACCTGAATCCCCATGGGGAGCCATTGCCTTAGGGATGCTCCCACCTCCCTCCAGACAGAGGCTGGCAAGGGCCAGACAGGACATCCTTCCCTGATTCGGAATGCCCTCTGCTTATTTGTTAATCCTATTGACTTTCTTCTACCAAAGGCAGACAGCGGGAGGATTAGTGGAAAGAAAATTATCTCAGGAACAAGAGCTTTGGACCCTGGTGCCAGTTGTCCAAGGTGAAATTGCTCCTTCTCCACGCAACCTGCAGACCCATCCTGATGGGGCCTCTCCACACTTGCTCAGCTCAGGGCTGTCTGATGATGTTTCTGCCAGGCGCCAGTGTTCTCCACCAGTGCTGCCACAGGTGCTTCTGAACACTTGACTGGTGACTACTGCAACTAGGAGCTGAGTCTTTCACCTTTTAAAATTTTAATTCATTTAAACCTAAATAGCTGTGTGCGGCTAGTGCCAGTGGACAGCGAGGCTCCAGCCTTTGGATTTGCCACTCTTTGTTTGCCACTGCAGCTTCCCAGGCCTCGCCCGGGGTCTCAGGCTTTCTCTCTGCCTTGGCCTGGAGAGCCTTCTTGCCCCTTTCTCAGAATGCCACCTGCTTATTGTTTAAGCTGCAGCTGGTGCTCCCCCAGGAGGCCTTCTGAGAGTAGCCCTCTCACACCCCACGCCCTCCCCGTCCGAAAACCTTCTATGGGATTATGATTGTCCCTTTACTTGCCCCTCTGACCCACTGAATTCTGAGCAGCTGCTTGGAGCCAGGACTATCAGTTTGTAAGCTTTTGTGTCGTCGGTTTGTGGCCTGTGATGCACAGAACAACCCCTGCTTCCCTCTTGCTCGTGGAAGGAGTTAGATAACATGATCGTAGACTCATGTGAGCTCTGAAATCATATGATTCAGTGTTCCCAGAATATTCTAGAGTCCTCGTTCAAAAAAACTGTTTCTTAAATTGCTGCTTAAATCTTGTTTTTGCCAGCCTGTATGAGAACAGACCGATCTACTGGCACTAACATATTTGGAACTGATGTGCTTGGACTGTGCTTGCCAGTCATGCAGCCTGTTCAGTGCAGATTTGGGAGGTGTTAAGAGGTCTTATTTTGAGGAACATAAAGTGGTAGTGGCTTAAAGAGGAGATAATTCTCTCTCTTATCTAAAAGTCCACCGTGGGGGTCCTGGGCTGATGTTGGGGTGTAGTGCTCCCAGAGACCTGCTGATTTTTATTTGGTGCTCGACTGTGGCTAGTGTGCAGTCTCCATCTGTTCCAGCCTGGCCTGAGGAGGGGGAGATGCACCCTGTCCTTTCATATGCCACCTGCCAGCCATACAAGTCCCTTTGCTCATGTCCCCTTGCCCCAACCATAATCACATGGTCCTTAAAAGAGCAGCTTGGAGGCAGGGGGAACAGAGATCCTAGCCATCATGATTGCATTTATGACTCCTGTGAGGGCTGGGGGGACGTAGGTGTTAAAGTGTACAGATGGGTAGGTGGCTCCAGTGAGCATGTGGCTCCTCTTCTCCCCGCCAGGGTCTTGGGAAGGAGTTGACAGTTTCTGGCCTTTCTGAAAAACATGTCCTTAGTTTGCTGTGACACACACCCACGTCCTGTAGAGCCGTGACCTACAAAGCCCATGCCTTCCAGTCATCTAAGGGGAGGAAGTGACGTTTATGCTGTAATTTTAAAGGCCAGTGGTAAACAGGACTTTGCATTTGCAACACATCAGGATGCTGACGTCCCTTGCTTTTTATGATGTCTCTGTTCTCCTTGTCCATGCTATAGCCAGCCACTTCCACTTATTCATAGTGGGCCCTAAGCTGGAGGAATAGGGGAAAGAGGATCCCCCAGCCCCAGCCCTTAGGGTAGTTGCACCTGGGAAAGTCAGAGCTTCCTGCTGGTTTGGAGGAGGTAGGCAGGTTGGAGAGAGTCCTTGTTAGAATGAGGAGTATTGGCAAAGCATTGTCTTATCATAAGTTCTCTGTGTGGCTTAAGGACTCATAGAGCTGGAAGAGGAGAAATACCAAATGGATTAACGTTGCAATTACATGTGGATGGCTTGAGCAGTTAAGTAAGTAGCAAACTAAGGCTAAGGAACATAATGGGAAAACCAGCTGTGTGTGTGAGTGTATGTATGAGTGTGTGTGTGTCTGTCCGTGTGAGAGTGGGCATGAAGTTAAAGCTAACTTCTAGCACTTGGCAAAGCAGCAGATTACCAAATCAGTTCTGGCAGTTTTCAAACTTAATGACTTGGGAGTTGTATTTAAAAATAGTCTTGGGGAAGAGTGTTAATGCAGCCAAAGTGTATACTTTCGTTCATGTGGCTAATTTTTTAGTCTCTAAATACAGTTTGGTTGGCTAGAACCCTCTTAATTAAGTGAATTAAGTGCAAAATCCATTAATGTTCAATGCACAAACCATTAGCCTGGAAGGAGACTGATCGACAGCAGCCAGAGTCTGAACATTTGCCATGCAGGGCAGGTCCTTGCCAGGCTCCATCCACGTGTCCATCTGTCTTGTTGTCTGTAGCTACCAGGTAGAATTAGTTTCAGGTGGAACTGAGAACTTTCTTCCTTCTACTCCTGCCTAAACCACTTATTACGTGATAATGGTTATCTGTGCTCTAACAACATCACACATAGAAAGAGTGAATTGCAGATCATTCACAAGCGCCAAGCCACCCAGTTGGATTTAAAAAGTGTGAATTGGGGTCATGAAGTCTGAATGTTTCTCATGCTGGGACAACCCCCTAAATCGCTACACTTTACCACTTCTCAGAAATATTTGATTGGTTTCAGTTGGTTTCAATGGCACAAGCCATAATCAAAGACTGTGTTGTGAATGCAGTTAATTTGTGAATTTCACAATAAACGGAAAAGTAAGGAAAACTAGTTTGGAAGCTAGACTAAACTGAAAAATATTTCAGTTTGGAATATTTCCTTATTATTTGTCCATTTATTTTTACTTACCATCATGTTTCACATTTTTAGAATGATAGGTTTTTCTAAAGGAGGACACAAAAATGTTCTTCACAAGGACTTGCTGTATTTCTGCATTTGAGCCACTTGCCTGCTGCCATTGTCCAGCTGACAGAGGTAGGAGATGGTCAGAGCCTGCTCCTCGTGCGTGGGAGGTCTGGCTCTCCCCATCAGGGCCCTCTAATGTTGGTAGGACAATACTGTCCTCTGTGTTTTTTGTTTTTGTTTTTGTTTTGAGATGGAGTCTTGCTCTGTCACCCAGGCTGGAGTGCAGTGGCGTGATCTCTGCTCACTGCAACCTCTACCTCGTTCAAGCGATTCTTCTGCCTCAGCCTCCTGAGTAGCTGGGATCACAGGCCTGCGCCACCATGCCTGGCTAATATTTTTTGTATTTTTAGTAGAGATGGGATTTCACCATATTGGTCAGACTGGTCTTGAACTCCTGACCTCAAGTGATCCATCTGCCTTGGCCTCCCAAAGCGTTGGGATTACCGGCTTGAGCCACCGCACCCGGTCTGTCCTCTTGGTTTTGTAGGTGAGATTGCCATGTGACTCTGAAGTCTCTTGTCAGTGTCCATGTCCTCATTCTTGGCCACTCTGCTAGGCCACATTGAAGCACGGAACTCATTTCCAAAGCTGCTTTATGAAAGCTGCTGCCCTGGCTCCCTGCAGGGTGAAGGACGATGTTGCTGTACTCTATTTCTGAAGCCCTGGAGTGTCTCAGCAGCATTTTGCCATGAAAAGCCAGTCTGCCTGCAGACATCCTTATGACTTATTCCTGGTATAGGAGCCTCATGATTACCTGTTTGATTGTGACGGAACTCATGTGTTTCTAGCATGTGCGACTCCTGAGGCTCTTAGGTGGGATTTTACTTTTTCAAAGAAATACGTGGGGTGTGATAGGAGAGGACCAAACTCAGCTGTTGTAGAGCACAGAGCAGTTATGAATTAGTGTAAGGAGTCGAATCCAGACTCCCCCTCGTCAAAGCAAGATGTTCTGCCTTGATACTGGCTGATTAATTAATAGACATTGAAAAGTCTTCTCTTTTGTACAGGATGTTGGCCCAGCTCAGTGTCTTGGGCTGATAAATTTAATGAAAACACAGAGCTCTGCTCTGTTCAATACATGAGCTTCCTTCAAAGTAGAAGCTATACAGAACCCAGACCCACAGATTCACTAATTGTGTTTTCTTTAGGTAACTTTATGCAGCCCTTGCTCCAGGCTGCAAGAGCCTCAGTGATGAGCTGGGTGATGCTTTTAGGGCCTCTTCTCTGCAGGTGAGTTGGGCCCTGTTGGCCTGGGCATGCTAGGCAGTGTCGGGGCTTCTAGAGGCCAACACCCTCCAGCAGGGATGAGCTGAGCATGGGGAGAAAATAGCCCTGGTGTGTGGCACTTCCAAGCCCCTCTAGGTTCATGGTGCCTAGTGTTGCTGTGCTCGTGGGATCCCACTCATCTGCATTACAGCTCACACCTGAAGACACTTGGGAAGCAAGAGCCATCTTCATTCATCAAGTATAATGTTTTGTTTTTTTTTCCCCAAGACAGAGTCTTGCTGTCGCCTGGGCTGGAGTACAGTGATGTGATCTCAGATCTCAGCTCACTGTAACCTCCATCTCCTGGGTTCAAGCAATTCTCCTGCCTCATCCTCCCGAGTAGCTGGGATTACAGGCACGTGCCACCATGCCTGGCTAAATTTTTTTGTATTTTAGTAGTGACAGGGCTTCACCATGTTGGCCGGGCTGGTCTCGAACTCCTGACCTCAAGTGATCCACCTGCCTTGGCCTCCCAAAGTGCTGGGATTACAGACATGAGACACCACGCCCGGCCATCATTGAGTACAGTATTTTAAGTACATACCTGGTACCTGGTTTAGGGGCTTTTTAGTGCCATGAATGAGCTGTGTGTTCTTGGCTCTCCTGGGGCCTATGCAAGCAGAATGTCCCTCAATCTATTTTTTTTTTTTTAAATTTAGTTTTAGTCACTTTCACAAAACTAATTTATCCTTCTTACAATGTTTCACTTACCTGTGCAGAATCCTCCTTCTGTTAGAACTGATTGTTCTAAATGACATGCACCAAGTTGGAAGATTATATCTTTTGTCTTTTTATTTCAACTGTTGATCTGTAGAAAATATTGCTTTTTAGATGAGGTATCTAGACGGCAACCTCAGAGGAAAATTATATGTTAGAAATGTTTTCTTGATGTTTACTTTTCATTTTCTGAGTTTAAAATTATACAGTATTCTTATAGTCAGGGATAAGACTGGCTGCAGAGCCTGATGGGAAGTAATACACGACTTGTGTTTACACTGGGCTGGCTTTCATAATTTACCCATGTGCCTGGGAGGGGGATGCCCTTCATTTGTGTAACATTTTTTACTTAGGGTGATGTTTTTATAATGCTAAATATTTGTTATCATGAGAAGATGTTCTTATTTATTTTAAACAAATGAAAGTGACATATAACTGAAACAGATTTTCCACAAGGCTCAGCTTGTGTCCTTCTTTGTTGTGTCACAGTGACGTAGGGACTGGCCCTTGCGCTACCTAGTGGTGCTGGCATTTGGAGGGGCGGGGGCTGCGCTCTGGGGAGCACGGCTGGTTTGCAGCTCTCTGGTAACTTCTTGGTGAGGGTGTCAACCTACAGAATGTGAGTGGAAGGACAAGGCCCACACGTCCATCCTCCCCCTGAAAGCTGTGTCACTCCGAGGGACTGTTTAACCTCCTCATCCCTCATGACTAAGGCGGAGATGATTAGATTGCAGGGTTTTATGAGATGATTAGAGACCAGGAGTAACAGCATCAGTGGAGGGCCTGTCACAGGACAGTTCCCATTTTTTTTTCAATTCTTTTCTCTTTATAAAATATTGTTATTTTCCCATTATTGTTTTTCTGCCAGTATTCCATCATTCTGGACCAAGAACATGTAATAGATGTGAAACTCTATCCAGACACCTGTTTTTACAAAGACTTGCACTGCCTTTCCAGTAGGAAATATTACTGCTACAGTTCTGTTTTCTTATGGTAAAAATGTGGCCGGTGCCATCTTGATAGGAAACTAATGATTCTAATAATCAGAAGGAATCTGTTGGTTTAGAACAGAAAAATAGCACTAGAAATACAATAAAAATCATAGCTTGTATTCATAAATTGTTTTTCAGTGGGTGTTGTAAACCAGGTTTGTACTAGGACCAGGTGGATCACACCGATGAGGAAGTCATGGGCTGGACAGGGTGGGTTGGGGACTGTGGGGAGAATGAATGGTGACTACTGTCCCACTGGAAGAAGTTTGTTAGAAGGCTGGACCCGCCTGTGACCTCTGCCTCACCACTTCTAAGTAGAGGTCATTGTGCTGTGCCCTTTGTTTTGCTCTCCTAGCAGTTCTTGGATGCTGTGAGGGCGAGACCACGATTCCTCTGTCATGCAGGTGTGGCTGCCTCTCTCACACCATCGCTTTCTAAGCTGACCTTGGTGCTGGTGACAACCTGAGACCGGATTCTGGTCTCCTGACTATTGGACCAGTGAGTGGTTTTGGGGGAGCACTAGCATCTGGGGACTTCCCTCTGAATTTCAGGGTGCCACCAGCATTATTCCATGAAACCCTTTGCCCATTAAAAAAATATAAAAATAAATGTCTGAGTTTAGTGTTGGTGTGCATGTAGTCAGCAGCCTGTCCCATATGTTCTGTCGGCAGCTCTGCAGACCACTCAGAGAAAAATAATAACAAATGATGACCACCTTTAAAAGTGATGTTTGGATATTAGATAAAATCCTCAGCCAGTCTGTAGACCCACTGGGAAAAGTGTAAGGAAAGGATCCATACAGAACAGATCAGAATACATTTGTACCTTCCCTGTTTGGAGTTGGATCAGCAGATAAGCTGAATTTTGATACATGTCTGTGTTTGTCACATGTAATATCTAAGAACTTGGTAAAATCCCTCTCCCAGGCACATTAACTTCATATAAATAAATAGGTGCTCATGAACACCAGTTGCTTTGACACACTTCCTTGTGGAATGAGTCTGTTTTTGCTAGAGGAAAGTAATGATAAGTGATGTCTCTGTTTCTGTGGCTGCCTCCATCTGGGAAGGCTGGGGATGCCACCCCATCACCTCTCACCTCCAGTGGAATCGCCTCTGCATGCGTGGTCAAGTCAGGTGCGCACAGAGACGGGATTACTGGTTTTGTATTTTTGTTTGTTTGTTTGTTTGTAGAGATGGGTTTTGCTGGTCTTCAACTCCTGAGTCAGGCAATCTGGCTGACTTGGCCTCCCAAAGTGCTGGGATTACAGGTGTGAGCCACCACGCCTGGCCCGGGATTGCTGGTTTTGGGTGGTGGGCTTTCCTGTCCACCATTCGATTAGGTTTTGTGTCCCCAGATTTTATAAAAGGGTATAAAGCGTTTGTGTCTATCTCTGCATCCAAATGTAAAAGCATAAATGTGAAATTATGATCTATTGTGTTAACTTTGTCATGAGGCTTGGGAAAACATCAATGTATTGTATTTTAAAACATTCTAATTTGTGAAGTACAGGTTTCTATTGCAGTGATGAAACAGTAGCTTGTTTCTGAGCCGGCAGCCCTGTGAGTGGGTTATTGTTGTCATAGTTTCAGCATTACGTTGGGAAGACTGAGCTGGTGATTTAGCACATGCCAAAAACTGAGTCACCACAGCCATTTGGTTGGGGGTGAGGGGTGAGGCGTCTGTAACATTCTCTGATAACAGTGCTTGGTGCCCTGTATAGCATTGTCTTTTAAAGTGGTAATTTATTACCAACGAGTAAAACTGATCTCAGTTAAGTTCCAGTATTTTGAAAGCACAATTATTACCAGAATTGTGAATTATTATTATTTTTTTCTTAGAAATAGAGTCTTGCTACATTGACCAGGCCAGTCTTGAACTCTTGGCCTCAAGCAGTCCTCCCTGTCTTGGCTCCCCAAAGTGTTGGGATTACAGGCCTGAGTGACCACACCCAGCCCAGAATTGTGACTCTTTTTTTTTTTTTTTGAGACAGAGTTTCACTCTTTTGGCCAGGCTGGTCTCGAACTCCTGACTCACCGCAACCTCCGCCTCCCGGGTTCAAGCGATTCTCCTGCCTCAGCCTCCTGAGTAGCTGGGATTACAGGCCTGTACCACCACACCTAGCTAATTTTATATTTTTAGTAGAGACAGGGTTTCTCCATGTTGGCTAGGTTGGTCTCGAACTCCCGACCTCAGGCGATCCACCCACCTCGGCCTCCCAAAGTGCTGGGATTACAGGTATGAGCCACCACACCTGGTCCAGAATTGTGAATCTTTAGGAAAAAAATTAATGGTCTTATCAATTTACTTTAGCAGTAGAATTTCCTATAAAACTTAACTGCTAGGAAATGATGGCATCATTGCTTTATTTATGTGACCCCTTCCAAATTTATTATGGTGGGAGTGAGGCCAGGCCTTCGCCCTTGTTAGCTGAGCAGTCTTCACCTATTTTGTAAGCACCTCCTAGGATGGGGCCAGGCTACGGAGACATGCAGCTGGGTGGCTGCCCTCCAGCAGGGCCACGACACTGACGACCCGTCAGAGCCAACCAGGGGAGAGGCCCCTGGCTCTGACTGTTTAGGAGCCATGCCTCTTTGAAGCTGGGAGAGGCAAAGCTTCCAGGTTTTGAACTGGGGGTTGAAAACTAGATAAAATGTGGCTGGGCAGAGAGGCAGGCATGGACCGACCGCCAGGAATGGAAGCCCAAGGATGGAGGAACATACAGGGGTTCCCAGCACAGTGGGACCCCACAGAGTGGAGGAACCTGCAGTCCACTGGAGGGGACACTGAGGACGGCAGATGACTTAGATGCCTGGATCCACGGCTGGAATCTGTGACTTGGAACCACGTAGCAGTGGGCAGGCAATGTGGGGGTTTGGATTTTCTCTGGAAGAGCTGGGGTATTGGTCGGAGGCCTTAAGCAGAGGAGCAGCTTGCTTACAGATGAAGGTTGTTCTTCGAATATTAGATTGACACCCAGGTGTGAGAGAAGCGCTGGAGGAAAGAAGAGAGGGTGGGGCCCGGCAGGGACAGCCTGCAGAACGCGGCCCAGGCCTGAGAGACAAGGGCTTGGCCTTGCCACCCGCAGTACCGCTGTGAAGGAAGGGGCAGTGCTGCTGTGTTGTGAGCTCCCCACTGAGGTACAGGTGATGGGGGCCCAGGCAGTTCCCCATCACAGAGCCCAGCGCGCCGACTGTGAGGCCCCTGGCCAGATAGGAAGGAGGTGCCAGGCGCGGTAGTTGAAGTTCCCTCACTCACTCTTCTCTGGCCGTATTAGTGCTGAGGGTGCTGCCTGCCCAGAAGAGGATAAAGGGTGAGCGTCCTCCAGAGGCTCCAGTCTCAGAGCAGAGACACATCTTGCCAGGAAGCCCCAGAGGAGGGGAGAGTGGCCCAGGGCAGGGCGGGAGGGAGCAGGGGAGGGTCCGCTTCAGAGCAGCAGCCTGCGCAGTGGGCGGTGCGTGTATCCTACCGCACTCACTCCTCATCTCAGCGTGCAGGGTGAGGGTGCTCTTCCCATTTTAACAGTGAGGCACGTGGGTCACAAGATAGTAACATGGTGACCAAGGGCAGCCGATGGAGCAGTTAACCCCACATCTGGACCCCGCAGTCCCACAGCCCAGCGTACACTGCTAACCCAGTCACATGCACCTCAGATATCCCTGGAAAGGATCCCAGGGCCCCTGATGACAGTTGTGAGTCTGAGCTAGAAGTAGGGAGAGGGGTGGGGAGGGTTTTCCAGGAACTGTGAATGGCAGGAACAAGTCAGGTTCTTGGGAGGGTATGAGTGTCCCGAGAGGAAGTGAGAGCTCCCCGGAGAAGGCATTCTTCCATTTTACCCACAAGTGCAGTGAGCCCCAGACTGTGTTCCTGCGTCACTTGGGCAGTGGTGACAGGATGCAGACCCAGGCCTGTAGGAGCACACAGCTCCTTCTAACATACCACGTGGCTCCTTCTAACACATCAGGTGACACTCTGAGTAAGAAGGGTCCAGACCCAGGCCAGGTGTGAGAGCCTTCCACGGTTTAATAACCTCTGTTTTGGCCAGGCGCAGTGGCTCATGCCTATAGTCCCAGCACTTCGGGACTAAGGCAGGCAGATCACCTGAGATAAGGAGTTCGAGACCAGCCTGGCCAACATGGTGAAACCCCCATCTCTACTAAAAATACAAAAATTAGCTGGGCGTGGTGGGGGGGTGCCTGTAATCCCAGTTACTCAGGAGGCTGAGACAGGAAAATTGCTTGAACCCAGGAGACAGAGGTTGCAGTGAGCTGACATGGTGCCACTGTACTCCAGCCTGGGCAACAGAGTGAGACTCCATCTCAAAAAAACAAAA
This sequence comes from Colobus angolensis palliatus, assembly GCF_000951035.1. Classification (NCBI taxonomy): domain Eukaryota; kingdom Metazoa; phylum Chordata; class Mammalia; order Primates; family Cercopithecidae; genus Colobus; species Colobus angolensis. The sequence continues at coordinate 3,609,203 of NW_012115910.1, forward strand.
CAAAACGGCAAACCTCAGTTTTGATTCTGAAATCTAAGGCAAGCATGAGCATGTGTAATAGGGAAGTAAGGAAGTAATAGACTGGGTCGTGGGGGTCAGAGATGCATGGCCTGTTTGCAGGGCCTTGAGGCCAGTGCTAGTCCAGGTATGGTCTGTGAACTGGTCTGCAGTGAGATGAGTGCGTCACTAAGAGTGAGCATCCGCAGACTTTCATAGCAGCTTGATGTTGTTGCGATATTTAAGCACGTGATCATTGATGGTGCCTCAAGTAGGGTACAGATGACCTGTCTTGTGGAGTCATGAGTCACCCGTGGCATGGAGAGCTTTTCCTGTATTATGGTCCTCATCCCCCTAGTAGACCTGTACATAGGTGCCATTACTGTCACTTTCTTGAAGAGGAGGACACTGAGTCTCAGAGAGGTTAAGCAGCTTGCTCAGGGTGACAGCCCACCCCTGTAGCCATGAAGCCTTGCAGCGGCCTCTCCCTCGGCACCATTTCAGCTCTTCATATGTTTTGTTGTTCTGGCAGTTCAGAGCAGGACTGCCAGCCTCTTCCTGGGCCCAGGGCTGCAGCACCCATCCTCCTTAGAAAGCGCCAACTGGGTTTGAAGAGTGCCAGCAAGCTATGGGTCAGTCCCCCTGGAACCTGGACTAATATGCTAGGGATTATTAACCTTTCGGTCCCTTTGAAACTTGTGACTTTAGGGAAGAAAGAGAAACAGATAGGAGAAGATAGGTAAAATCTGGATGTCTATAGTCTCCATTGATTTACCTTATTTTCTGTTATAGCAATATAGAAGCAAAGGATATGCACAAGTTCTTCGGAATATAATACTTTCTAAATAGCCAATGCTGCACCTCCTGAGCAGGCAGGCAGTGGATGCCACTGTGTATGACTATTGCTGGCTCATGCATTCATTAGTGTCTTAAGGATGTCCAGCCCTGGAGGAGGGGTGTGTGTGTGTGTGTATGTGTATATGTGTGTATGCGTGGTCATAGACTTGGAAGGTTGTGTGTCTCATCTTTGGGAGGTGTGCTGTGCAGCCTGTCTGGCCTCAGGGCAGAAAGATACGAGCTGGCCACCAGCAACACCTCCCCTTGGCTTTCCTGGCCTATGCCATTCGTGGTTGAGGAAAGCTGTTCAGATGGTGCCTTCCTGACTCCATGAAGATTGATTGTGCTGGGGAGAATCTGGGTGGAGAGTATCTTGGGGTAGAGGAGGAAGAAGAGAGCTGAGATATGAGAAAGGGCTTATTTGCTGGGACAAGTAGATTTGACCTCAGAACTTCGATTTCATCTGTGCTCAAACAAAGCCACCGTAGTCTTGTTTACGGTTTTGGATCGTACAGTATCATGTTAGTGGTGCAGTTGTTGTTACTAACTACTGAGGTCGGATGAGACTTAAGCAGCATGTGAAGTGACAGGGTCAACAGTGAAAATTTACACATTTGCACCGTTTTGCAGCTTTCAAAGTCCCAACATCTGCCTATTCATTTGACACAAGACATACTCATGAGCCTGGTGGGCAAGCATTTCTTTCCCTACTTTTCGGATGGTGACTGGGTCATGAGCTAAGAAAGAGCAATGGAGTGGCCTGCCTTGCTCACATCTGCTTTCTTGCTGGGGTAGGGGGTGCCCTGTGTGGCCCCAGCCCATGTGTTAGGTGGTCAGAGCTCAGAAGTGATGGAAAATGTCATTGCAGGAGCATGCACAGGCAGCAAGCTGCACAATTAGCCCTGAATAGCAGGCCACCTCTTAGAGCATGGCGTGACCACAAAGGTGACTGGGTTGAAGCCTACAGGTGTAGTAGTTACCTATTGCTACATAGCGAATCACCCTAATCTTAGCAGCTTAGCAGTGGGAATGGCTTTACTGGGTGGTTCTGATGAGAATTTTAGGTTGTAAGTATGCTTAAAGTCATACGCGGTGGCTGCACAGTGGCTCAGTTTTTGCCAACTTTTGTCAGGATGCCTCAGCTTTTTGCCATGTGGCCTCTCTGTATGCCTGAGTGTCCTTACAACATGGTGACTGACTTCCTGTAGAGCATGTGATTTAAGAGGGGGTGCAAGGAGCAATCTGCAAGGCCTTTTATGACCTATCCTTACAAGTGATATACTGTCACTGGCTTCATACTTCATTTATCAGAAGCAAGTCACTAAGTCCAGCCCATACTCAGGGGAGGGAAATTAGGCCCCATCTTTGGAAGAGATTAGTGTGAAACATTTGTGGTTGTATTTTGACCTACCCTAGGGCAATATGGTCTTGATTGTCTGGAAAAGACAATCAAAGCAACTTGGTTAAACTCCTAGTGAAGATGCATTAAAAACATACATTGAGTGGCCTCTGAAGAGGAGACTTTTATAACTGAATCCCACTGATACAAACCTTTCTCATGGTTGGCTTTTTCATGTATCAAGGGCTGCATGTGACAGTTTTCTTTATAGAAATATGTATCATTGTTTATATAAAGATTTTCAAGGCCAGGCATGGTGGCTGAAGCCTGTAATCCCAGCATTTTGGGAGACTGAGGCAGGCAGATCACCTGAGGTGAGGAGTTCGAGACCAGTCTGGCCAACATGGCAAAACCCCATCTCTACTAAAAATACAAAAAATTAGCTGGGCATGGTGGCAGGCACCTGTAATCCTAGCTACTTGGGAGGCTGAGGCAGGAGAATTGCTTGAACCCAGGAGACGGAGGTTGCAGTGAGCTGAGATCGCACCATTGCACTCCAGCCTGCGTGACAGAGTGAGACTCCATCTCAAAAAAAAAAAAAAAAGCTTATCAAAATGATGAAACTTAGCTTATGATGTTAAAAACAACAACAGAAAACCTCAGGTACTGAAAAGTGACCACATGCCACAATTGGGACAGTCCCAGTTAACACCTGGTGTGATTCCTAATAATGCCCATTTCACTTACCAAATTGCCCTGTCTGGACTATCAGTGTTATGATTGCTCAGCCTTGATGCTGAGTCTACCTATGTAAAGATGAGGACAGGATTCTGCCCTGGTGGGTTAACCAGGGATGTGCATCCCAGTCACCCAGGAGCTTTAGATTAGAAGCATACCTCAGCTCCTCCCAGGGGGATGCTGCCTGGGCCAGCAGGGAGGGGACTCACAAGACGATCTGAAGGCGCTCCCTGGTGATTCAGACATCCAGCCTTGGCTAAAGATGATCCTTTTATTCATCATTCAGTATTACACCCAGCCATCAATTCCTTAAATATGTGTTAGTTGAAATATTGTTCCAGCTGCCAAGGTGGCCAGCCTGGGAGTTCTATTTAGTGGAAAAGACCTGAATACATACAGCGTGGTTGTTTTCCAGAACAAGAATTTCCTCTTCATGAAATATGTGTTTGTAATGCACTTCACATGGTTTAACCAAGTTACTTTGGAAAAAGGTGGTCCAGCCCAGATTGCAAGCAAGTTCTCGTGCTATACTTAGCACCTCCCTGTGAGTAATCAGCAATATCAAAATGCCCATAAATCCTCGCAAGCAAACATCTACCATGAAACAAAAACTATTCTGTAAAATACTTTCTTACTTTTTTTTTGTTTTAACAGTAACAATAGCATAGGGTTGTATTGTGAATTAAATGAACAGAATAACTAACAGTCTTTAGAATGACTGTAATCCAGTAAGTAGAATTCGGTAAACTGGCTATTTTTACTATTCTGAAAATCAGTCTCTTATCGTTTTTATGAATTGGAACTGGCTGGAGAGTGGGGTCCAAAAGTATGGGTTTTCTAACCTAAACACCCAATTTTGGTTACTATGGATTGAAAGCCTAGAAAGAATTAGAAAGCACATCTGGCAAATGTAAATTACTCAGAGATGCCTGTACCAAATAAAACATTAGTAATAAGTATTAGAACTTGAAACAACTAAACAAAAAGAGCTCACAGATGCCATTCACCAACATCATATGTCAATTTTTTTTCTTAAACCAAAGAAACATCATTTGCCTACGAGCTGCCTCAAAAATGTAATTTAGAAGCAAACATACATACATACCATAAAATGCTTTCAGAGTCATTTATCTAATTGATTTCCTGCAGTATTATTTGCCCCCCCAAAAAATTTATCTTAAGTTGTTGATCAAAAAAGAAATGAAATATTTAACTTGTGTAAAATAATGCTTTGGTAAAAAAGCAAAACCAAAAACAAAAGAATAAAAAAGAAAAAGAAAGTAAAGCCAAGCTTAATTAAACAAAAATATTGAATGCCTTCATTTAATCAAACGTCTCCCATGTTAGGACAAACTTTACATTAAAATGATATGTGTATGGTTGTCTCTGTGTTGTTTGTCATATTGCCCTACGTATTATGAAAGTTTGAATATGAAATGATCCATTTTTCTGATGTAGGATCATTTTAAAATGGATTTATTTAATTGGCTCATGATTTTAAAAAACTATTAATTAAAATTCACCTGTGTGCTGATGTCATGGGTGTCCCTGCCCTGACAGATCCCACAGTAAAGAAGAGAGGACTGATCTTTAAAGGCCATTACAACAAGTGTTATCATAGAGACGTGTGCAAAGTGCTTCATGAACACCCAGAAAAGGAGGAGCGAAGCAGTTAGTTCCACTTGTAGGGTGGGGCTAAGATAAGTCAGGTTTATTTTTATGAAAGGCTTCTCAGAAAATTATTTTGCTGAAGCAGTTCTTAAATATAACACTCCTTCCAGACCTAAGCCACAGCCAGGCCAGACAAGCTGTAAATATCCCCAAGATTAGCTTATGTAAATAGTAGCTTAGGGATTACTCAGTGAGGATTTTTAAATTTTCATTGATCACTTAGGGGAGGGTACAAAGGTATGGAGAAGTTCAGACTTCTGTGAGGCTGCCAGGATTTGAAATTTTTCAGAAAGGTTAACAAGAAAGTTGAGATTAGGTTGGCCACAATTTCTTGGACTTTGATGGCAGTTGTTGGACACATCATCTATAGGGACCTACGGAACGCCAGAGGCACAGGACAGTTAACACAGAATGTGAACTGATGGCCCTGGGAGGGTGTCGTACATATCCTTGTCTCCAGGATGTCCTGTTTGCTTTGCTGGGTGTGTCCCAACACTTGCAAAGTAGTTGCTGTCAGTGACAGTCTGAAAGGACAGGCCTGTATCAGTGACTGTGTATATATCTAGGCATTTGCAAGATTATTTCATTGGTTCCAGTTAATTGGGCAATATTTTCTTAGAAAAATGTTTTTTAATGTATATATTTTTAATTATTATTCTTTTTACCCTAAGTTCTGGATACATGTGCAGAATTTGCAGGTTTTTTACATAGGTATACATGTGCCATGGTGGTTTGCTACACCTATCAACCTGTCATGTAGGTTTTCTTTTTTTTTTTGAGCCAGAGTCTTGCCCTGTTACCCGGGCTGGAGTATAGTGGTGCGATCTCTGCTCACTGCAACTTCTGCCTCCTGGGTTCAAGCAATTCTCCCTCCTCAGCCTCCTGAGTAGCTGGGATTACAGGCACCTGCCATCATGCCTGGCTAATTTTTGTATTTTTGTAGAGATGGGGTTTCAACATGTTGGCCAGGCTGGTCTTGAATTCCTGACCTCAGGTGATCTGCCCGGCTCGGTCTCCCAAAGTGCTGGGATTATGGTTGAGAGCCACTGTGCCCAGCCTGTCATTTAGGTTTTAAGCCTCTCATGCATTAGGTATTTGTCCTAATGCTCTCCCTCCCATTGCCCCCACTCTCCAACGGGCCCCGGTGTGTGCTTTTCCCTAATTGGGCAATATTTTTAAAAATAAACAATTTTGATAACTTTGAATAAGTGATACCAGTAAAACTTTAAATTCTATATAAATAGAGCATAGATCATGTGCAAGGACAGTGCTAGGTCTACAGGGGGTACAAAAACATGCTTATATTGCTGGACCTCAAGGATGACATGGTTTAGTTAGAGGCTAGTGATGTCAAGTACAGAAAAATATTAAACTTTTACTTGAAATTAAGAGTAAAATAGTTCTTTTTATTTGAGACGGAGTTTCACTCTTGTCACCCAAGCTGGAGTGCAATAGTGCAATCTCAGCTCACTGCAACCTCTGCCTCTCAGGCTCAAGTGATTTTCCCACCTCAGCCTCCTGAGTAGCTGGGATTATAGGCCTGTGCCACCACGACCGGCAAATTTTTTTTTTTTTTTTTTTTTTTTTTTGCACTTTTAGTAGAAATGGGGTTTCACCATGTGGGCCAGGCTGGTCTTTAACTTCTGACCTCAGGTGATCTGCCTGCCTTGGCCTCCCAAAGTGTTGGGATTACAGGCGTGAGCCCTGCACCCCTGCCTTTTTTTTTTTTTGAACGGAGTCTCACTATGTTGCCCAGGCTGGAGTGCAGTGGCACATCTCCACTCACTGCAGCCTCCATCTCCCAGGTTCAAGTGATTCTCCTGCCTCAGCCTCCTCAGTAGCTGAGACTACAGGCATGTGCCACCATGCCTGGCTAATTTTTGTATTTTTAGTAGAGATGTGGTTTTACCATGTTGGCCAGGCTGGTCTTGAACTCCTGACCTCAAGTGATCCGCCTGCCTTGGCCTCCCAAAGTGCTGAGATTATAGGCGTGAACCATCGAGCCCAGCCTAAAGTAGTTCTTGACTATTGAAAAACTTAGGCAAGTAGCTACAGACTGAGTGTCTGTCACTTACATACTGGGAGCACTGTGCATGATCCAGCACCCCTTACTAAGCCTAGGACAACCTGGGAGCACTGTGCGTGACCTAGGACCTCTTACCAAGCATAGAATGACCTGGGAACACTATGCATGATCCAGCACCCCTTACTGAGCATGGGACAACCTACCTTATAGCCAGTGTCTGTTGGTTCTCAGTTATGGATGAACGTCTTCTTTTTCCTCTTTGTGATTGAGAAGGTGTACTGTATTTTGGAACTACCTTAGTGAGGTGTATTTATGTACAGTAAACTGTACATATTAAGGCATACAGCTTTATGAATTTTGATGTGTGTGACACCCTTGAAAGTTACCACAACTGAGATAGAGAAGTTTTTCTGTTGCTGCTCAAAGGTTTCTTGTGCTTCTTTACAATCCATTCCTCCCTCTTCTGTGCTCCTCGACTACCATTCATTTATTTTATTTATGTAGGTGGCGTCTTTTTGTCTAGTTCTTTCACTTGGCGTGATGATTTCATGGTGTCTCTATTGTTCATCCCTCTTTATTGATGAACAGTGTACCATCAATAATTTACAACAATTTGTTCTCCCATTGATTGACATTTAGGTTGTTTTGGGGTTTTAGCTATTACAAATAAAGCTATTATGAACATTCATTTATAGTTTTTGTAAGGACATATATTCCTTTTCTTTGGGGTAATTACCTAGGAGTGGAATGGCTAAGTCACACTGTAAATGTTTGTTTAATGTTTTACAAAACTGCCAGGGTTTTTTAGCTGAGAAGTAGTTTGGCGAAAACGAAACGAAGCAAACAACTACAAAAATGCCAGGCTGTTTTCCAAAGTAATTGTTTCTTCTTCTTCTAGCAGTGGATGGGAATTACAGTTGTTGGGTCAGTCTTTAATTTTCACCATTCTAGTGTGTGTGAAGTTTATTGAATTTTAAATCTAAACTTTTTGATTTGGGGCATCACATGTGTTTAGTAACTTATTCCTTCACTTCTGTCATTGTCTTACTCAAGGGAAAGTGGAATCCTGGCCCCAGGGTAGCAGCAGCCTTGGCTGCGGGGTGCATGGAACCTGTGTGCCCAGGCCTGGGATATGTGGGCATCCCTGGAAGGCCCCGCTCTTCTTTACTCAGGGCTACTCGGGGCCTGCAGGGGCTGCAAAGAGTTGGGCTTGGGCAAGCCACAGGCCTTGAAAGGAGCTTTGCTTTCTAGGCACGGGAGTGTGGAGAGAAGAGGGGACAGAAGGAGGTCCCAGACAGGAGGGACCCTCCACACAGGGGAGTGCTCAGCCAGGTCTCCCTCAGAGCTGGCAGCAGGTCTCACAGATGTGTGCTGGAGAGGCTGAAGGAGAATGGCTACCTAGAAATGCGCAAGAATGCCTTTTGTGTCAGCAAATAGAATGTGTCACTTTCTAATACCTGGCTTCAGGAAATAAGGGGGCCATTTAAAGAATACAATTAGATTAGGTTGGCTGAATTATGGTTTTCCAGCTTTTGATGAATTTTTTAAAATGTCTTTATCAGTCATATTTAAATAGTACTCATTCTAAATAATCAGATTCTTTAAAGCAATACTCTTGGAATGGATGACTTTTTATGGGATTTCCTCAAATATAATAATCAACAGTCATTGATTTGAAGATTCATTTAATTCCATTCAGTGGGTGCCTTAAAATGACAAAATGGACATGGAAACTTTCAAATGTAAATAAAAGCAGAGAACATAGTAAAGAAACCTTGTGGGTCCATTCATGAACTTTGGCAATTTTTAACATTTTGCCAATTCTCCCACTTTTTTTTTTGAGATGAAGTCTCATTCTGTTGCTCTGGCTGGAGTGCAGTGGCACAATCTCAGCTCGCTACAGCCTCCACCTCCTGGGTTCGATTCTCCTGCCTCAGCCTCCCAAATAGCGCCCTCCACCACGCCCAGCTAATTTTGTATTTTCAGTAGAGATGGGGTTTCACCATGTTGGTCAGGCTGGTCCAGAACTCCTGACCTCAGGTAATCTACCTGTCTCAGCTTCCCAGAATGCTGGGATTACAGTTGTGAGCCACTGTGCCTGCCCCCACTTCTTATTTTTTATTTTTGGCTTGAACATTTTAAGGCAAAAGTCCCCCCATTCTGTCTTTTCATTTGTAAATACTTCCGTGCTCATTGTGCACTGATAAAGCTTACTTTTTTTTTTTTTGAGACGGAGTCTCGCTCTGTCACCCTGGCTGGAGTGCAATGGTGTGATGTCGGCTCACTGCAACCTCCACTTCCTGGGTTCAAGTGATTCTCCTTCCTCAGCCTCCTGAGTAGCTGGGATTACAGGCGCCCACCACCACACCCGGCTAATTTTTGTATTTTTAGTAGAGACGGGGTTTCACCATGTTGGCCAGGCTGGTCTTGAACTCCTGACCTCAGGTGATCCACCCACATCAGCCTCCCAGAGTGTTAGGATTATAGGCATGAGCCACCATGCCTGGCCTGAGAAAGCTTACTTTTTTATGACCATCACCTCATTACCCTGCCTGACAATGATTCCTTAATGACAGCTAATTTCCTGTTCATACTTAAATTTCCCAGATTGTGTTCAAGGTAACTTTTTACAGTTGTGTATGATCCTTGTGCTGGAACTCCTGGCTAGGACTTTGGAAGACACAGAGGTTGGCCCCAGCGATCTCCTTTCTGGTGAGTCTGTGACTCACAGTTCATGTCTGTATCTTCTGGTCACTCAGACATTCCTTATGTGTCTGTGTGCCCCAGCCTTGCTTGTGGTCCCCGAGACACCTGTTCCCTCCGGTGCCCCTCAGTCCTTCTTCACTGCCTCGCGATAGCTCACTGGCTCTAACTGGGGTTTCTGCATTCCTTGCTCTGGTGCTCCATGTAGCTAGCCATCTATCTGTTCATTCAATCATACCCCAAGGGTTGTGAGGCCCTGGCAGGAACAGGCACTGTGCTGGATGCTGGAGACCTAAAGAAGACGTGGCCTTTGCTCTTGGGGTGGAGCGCAAGGGACAGAGGCAGATTCCATGCAGTATAGTGTGGTGTTGCTATGCAGACACCAGTCCGGAGGGAAGGGCACACGCCTGTGGAGGTCCCCTGCTTCAGGGAGTGGCACCGGAGCTCCCACCTGAGGTCAAGGTGTTCACATGGAGAGGGGAGTATGCATGGTGCCAGAAAGGGTGCTGGCCTGGGTGTCTGGGAGAACTGGGATTTTGCATATTAGTATTCAGGGTTATTATTGAGCAGTTTAATCTTCCTGAAACTCACAAAGAGGGGCCGAGGCTGAGGTGAGGGAAGATGGGGAGAAAGTCAGGGAAGTAGGAAGCCCAAGAAAGTTAAAGCAGGGTGGGGCGAGCCTAAATTTGAGTTTAGAAAGATAGCACACATCTCTCACGTACCCTTTGTTCTGATATCTGTGTTTATTTAGGGGTAAACTAACTTCTGATTAAGACAAGATTTAAAGGAGGCTGAGCGCAAATCATTTTACAATGTGGACAAGCTTTTTCCAAGCCAGCGACCTGAGTTGTGACGTTGCAGGTTTCACATTATCTCTGCTGGAAGGACCCTGCTGATCATCCAGCCAGGCATTCTAGTTTGCCTGTTCCTTCAGAACCCATGTTCCCCAATGATTAGCAGTCAGATTTCCAAATAAGGCAAATTAGATGCGCTGGTGGCACACATTGTCCTCTGGTAACCAATAGCACGTAATTTATGCCACTGGCATTGTGACTTGCCTTTTCTATTGAGTCTGTGATTGGTGTATGCATTCGATTGCATTTGCTCAAGTCCAAGTGTTGATCTTGAGCAATCGCCACCTTTCATTCAGGTTGCAAATATGACCACCCTAAGGTTACTGCTACTCACGTGGAACATTTTGCTTTGCAGCATCTTGGGGGATTTCTGTTTTCCTGAACTGCTGTTTTGCTCTATCTCATTTGCTTTCCCAAGGCCCTGGTATGGGGCTGGCATGCAGGAGGATGAATAAAAATAGAAACAGGAAACCAGGCCAAAGAAAGGCAGAGAGGGGAGAGATATCAGCCATGAAAGCAAATCTGTGTCCTGCAATTGAACATCAGTTCGGTCTTTATGTTTCTGACAAGCTGGGCAACAGGGAAACAATAATTTCCATAGTTCTCATTATTGAAAGTAGGACAAGTTGCATTTCCTCAAAGGAGGCGTCATTGTTTTTGGCACTGAAAGGTAATTACTTGTAGTTGTTTGTTCTGATCGCTGCTGTTCACTTCCATTCTGTGGCTTGCTGGGAGTGTTCACATACAATTTGCAGACGTTGTTAGCACACCTACTCTGTGCAAGGCACAGAAGTGTTAGAGACTGAGTCTTATTTCTGGAATAAGGAGAAGTGGCACTCCAGGACAGGAGGTAAGCAGGAGAGCAGATGGGCAGGATCAGCACATGAAGGTCCTCTGAGCCCTGCCGCCCAGCGGAGCTCCATTGTAGACAGTGGAGGAGCCATGGAAGATCATCAGCTCCTGTTTTAGGAAACAAGCTCTGGCCACTTTGCGGAGGGCCACGCCCAAATGCAGTGACACGGGATCCAGGGAGGGCTGAGAGGAAGTGTCAGCAGGAGGGCAGTGAGGTCTATGGCTCTGGGAGCCTAGAGTCACTTGGGAGGTGGCTTAGGAGAGCAGACAATGAGAACACGAAGAGAGAAGGACACAAGTAGGTAGAATGACTTGCAAAATAGTCAAATTGTAGGCTTGTTCCCAATTGTTTAACACCATTTGTTGAATAGACTATTTGGGACAGAATAACAATTTAAAAAGGAAACTGTTACGAACAAATCAGTTGCTGTCCATTGTTCACTGGGCCCTGAGCACCAGTGTGGCCAGCCTGCTGGGAGGAGATGCTGCTAACCTTAGACTGTGCAGGGCTCTGTTCTGCTGTCTCTGTGCCATCATCATGCCCAAGTGGAAACCAGACATTTTGGCCCTGCTCTCGTGAGCACTATTTTATATTGTTCTTTACAGTTTTAGCCCTGATGACTCCTCATATTGTTCTTGTTCATATTTTAACAAGGACAGGTTGAGTAAATGAATTAGTTGCATGCAATTAATTGAGTAGATAGAAGAGTATTTTCATAGGTATCCATCTTGAAGACTGGCATTTGCATTCAATTCTTATTTCCCATTTGTATTTTCTAAAATTATTTATTTATGTATTTATTTATTTATTTATTGAGACTGAGTTTCGCTTTTGTTGCCCAGGCTGGGGTGCAATAGCATGATCTCGGCTCACTGCAACCTCAACTTCCTGGGTTTAAGCGATTCTCCTGCCTCAGCCTTCTGAGTTGCTGGGATTACAGGCACCTGCCACCACGCCCGGCTAATTACTGTATTTTTAGTGGAGACAGGGTTTCACCATGTTGGCCAGGCTGGTATCAAACTCCTGACCTCGGGTAATCCACCCGCCTCAGCCTCCCAAAGTGCTGGGATTACAGGTGTGAGTCATCGTGCCCAGCCCAATTTGCATTTTCTGTTCTTTTCTTCTCCTTTCTTTCTTTCTTTTTTTTTTTTTCCAAGACTGCTGCCTAGGCTGGAGTGCAGTGGCACGATCTCGGCTCACTGCAGCCTCCGCCTCCTGGGTTCAAGCAATTCTCCTGTTTCAGCCTCCCGAATAGGTGGGACTACAGGCGCCTGCTACCATGCTGGCTAATTTTTGTATTTTTAGTAGAGACATGGTTTCATCTTGTTGGTCAGGCTGGTCTCAAACTCCTGACCTCAGGTGATCCCCCCACCTTGGCCTCCCAAAGTGCTGGGATTACAGGCATGAGCTATTGTGCCCAGCCCCCATTTATGTTTTTTAAATTTTACTTTTTAAACCAAAATGGAATCCAGTTGACTTCTTTCATAGTTCTGTGAATTTTAACATGTGCATAGATACCACAGTTAGGACACAGACTACTTTCATCACCCCAAAATTTTCTTTTGTTCTCTTCCTGGCAACCACTGATTTGTTCTCCATCACTATAATTCTTTTTTGAAAATGCCCTATAAATGGAATTGTAGGGTATATATCATTTTGAGCCTAACCTCTTCTGCACAGCATACTACCTTTGAGATTCAACTCCTTTCAATCGACTGTCAGTAGTTCATTCATTTTTTTCATTTTTTGAGATAGACTCTCGCTCTGTAGCCCAATTTTTATGCAGAGTCATCTTCCATCATATGGGTCCACCACTGTTTGTTTACACATCCACTCATTGAGGGACATCTGGGTTTTCTCCAGTGTTTTGTGAGTGTGAATAGAGCTGCTATAAACATTCATGTACAGGTGTTGGTGTGAACCTAAAGTTTCATTTCTTTAGGGTAAATACCCAGGAGTGGGAGTGCTGCATCATAACTATATGCCTAAAGTGTTTACCATTTTAGGAAACTGCCAAATGGTTTTCCAGAGTGTCTGTACCATTTTGCATTCCCACCAGCAATGCATGAGAGCTCCAATTGCTTTGTATCCTCGTCAGCACTTGATATTTTCCAGATTGTTTTATTTTAGCTATTCTTATATCACATCATGGTTTTACCTTGCAATTATCTAAAGGCTAATGATGGGGAAGAATTACGTGTTTATTTACCATCCATGTGTCTTTTTGGGTGAAATCTCTTGTCTGTCTTTTAAGTCTTTTGCCTATTTTTCAAAGAGTTGTTTGTTTTCTTATGTTGTGGGATTGTTTTTATTTTTTGATTTTTCAACTTTTATTTTGGAATAAGAGGGTTCATATGCAGTTTTGTTACATGGGTATATTGCGGGATGCTGAGGTTTGGGGAATGGTTGATCCCATCACCCAGGTAGTGAGCATGGTACCCAGGAGGTAGTTTTTCAGCCCATGCTGCCCTCCTTTTCTCCCCACCTCCAACATCCTCAGTGTCTGTTGTTCCCATCTTTATGTCCATGTGTATTCAGTGTTTAGCTCCTACTTATAAGTAACAATATGTGGTATTTGGTTTTCTGTTCCTGCATTAATTCACATAGGATAGTGGCATCCAGCTGCATCCATGTCGCTGCAAAGGACATGATTTAATTCTTTTTTATGGCTGTGTAGTATTCGATGGTGTATATGTACCATATTTTTAAAATCCAGTCCACCACTGATGGGCACTTAGTTTGATTCCATGTCTTTGCTATTGTGAATAGTGTTGCAGTGAACATATGAGTGGCATGTGTCTTTTTGGCACAATGGTTTCTTTTCCTTTGGATATATATCCAGTAATAGGATTACTTCATTGAATGGTAGTTCTGCTTAAGTTCTTGGAGAAACCTCTAAACTACTTTCCACAGTGGTTGAACTAATTTGCATTCCTATCAATGGTGTATGTATTCCCCTTTCTCTGCAGCCTCACCAGCATCTGTTATTTTTTGACTTTTTGATAATCACCATCCTGACCAGTGTGAGATGGCATCTCATTGTGGTTTTGATTTGCATTTCTTTGATGATTAATGATGATGAACATTTTTTTCATATGTTTCTTGGCTGTTTGGATATTTTATTTTAAGAAGTGTCTGTTCATGTCCTTTGCCCATTTTAAAATTTGATTATTTTTTGCTTTTTTTAAGTTACTTGAAGTTTCTTTATATAATGTGGATATAGCTCCTAGGTCATATGTGATTTGCAGATTTTTTTTTTTTCACTCAGTATCTTGTGTTTCTGTTCTTTAGCAGTATCTTTGGAAGAGTAGAAAATTTTAATTATGAAGAAGTATAGCTTTTTTAAAAAAAAAAAAAACTTTACGCTCTAGACATGATTTGGGCACTGTATCTAGGAACTCTTGCCTAACCTAGGCCATGAATATTTTCTTGTATGTTTCTTCTAAAGGTTTTATACCTTTACTTTTCCATTTAGATCATGGTCCATTTTGAGTTAATTGTTGTGTAAGGCATGTGACTTAGGTCAGAGTTCTGCTGCTGCTACTTCTCTTCTTTTTGTTTGACATAATAATACCATTTGTCAAAAAGACTTTCTTCTATTTAATTGCCTTTACACCTTCATAAAAAATCACTTAACTGTATTTATGTGGATCTATTTCTTGATTGTCAGTCTTGTTTAATTGATTTATAACTGTTGCTTTACCAATATCACACTATCTTGAATATTGTAGCTTGGTAGTAAGTCTTAAGGCCATGTAGTGTGATGCTTCCAACATTCTTATTTTTCAAAATTAGTTTGGCTCTTCTCGTTTCTTTGCCTTTCCATGTAAATTTTCAGATCAGTTTGTCTATGTCTACAAAAGCAGTCATGCTGAGAATTTGAAATTTTGTTAAATTTGTAAATCAGTTTGAGTCATCCAGCCAATGAATATATGTCTCTCCACTTTTCTAGATTTTCTTTGATTTCATTAACCAGTGTTTTGTAGTTCTCAGCATACAAATCTTATGCATGTCTTCTAGACTTATACCTAAATACTTCACTGTTTTGGTAGATGTTTGTAAATGGCATTTAAAAATTTTAATTCCTAATTATGGATTGTTAGTATAGAAATATATTGATTTTTGTGTGTTGACTTTGTATTCCACAAACTTGCTTAAACTCTGTTAATTCTGTGAGGATTTTTTGCTTTTGTTTGCAGATTCTTTGGGATTTGTTATGTATGTCTAGAGGAAAGGTGTGGTTTATTTCTGTCTGTCCAAATTTGATGCCTTTTATTTGTTTTTCTCTTCTTATTGTACAGTGTAGATTTCCAGTAAGAAGTTGAATAGCTGGGCACGGTGGCTTATGCCTCTAATCCCAGCACTTTGGGAGGCTGAGGTGGGTGGATCATGAGGTCAGGAGTTCAAGACCAGCCTGGCCAAGATGGTGAAAACCTGTCTCTACAAAATACAAAAATTAGCCAGGCATGCTGGCACACACTTGTTATCCCAGCTACTTGGGAGGCTGAGGCAGAGAATTGCTTAAAACCGGGAGGTGGAGGTTGCAGTGAGCCAAGATTGTACCACTGCACTCTAACCTGGGTGACAGAGCAAGACTCTGTCTCAAAAAAAAAAAAAAAGTTGAATAGAAGTAGTGAGAATACACACTCTTACCTTGTTCCTGATCTTAGGGGAAAACATTCAGTCTTTCTTTGTGAAGCTTGATCTTAGAGGCAGGTTTTTTTTATAGCTTTTTTTTTTTTTTTTTTTGAGATGGAGTCTTGCTTTGTTGTCCAGGCTGGAGTGCAGTGGTGCAATCTTGGCTCACTGCAACCTCTGCCTCCTGGGTTCAAATGATTCTCCTGCCTCAGCCTCCTGAGTAGCTGGGACTACAGGTGTGCACCACCATGCCCAGCTAATTTTTGTATTTTTAGTAGTGACACAGGTTCATTGTATTGGCCAGGCTGGTCTCAAACTCCTGACCTCATGATCCATCTGCTTCGGCCTCCCAAAGTGCTGGCATTACAGGCATGAGCCACCGTGCCTGGCCTTATAGGTATATTTTAATAGGCTTAGGAAGTTTTTTTTTTAATTTCTAATTTGCTAAGACTTGTTAATATTGAATTACGTCAAATGATTTTCTTTGCTTTGATTGATACACTCATGTGGTTTTTCTTCTTTAAACTGTCAGTATGGTGAATTACATTAATTGATTTTCAATTATCGAACCAGCCTTGCATTCCTGAGATTAAACCTCCTTGACTGTGGTGTATTACTCTTTTTTTTTTTTTTTTGAGATAGAGTCTTCTCTGTCACCTGGGCTGGAGTGCAGTGGCACAATCTCAGCTCACTGCAAACTCCGCCTCCTGGGTTCACACCATTCTCCTGCCTCAGCCTCCAAAGTAGCTGGGACTACAGGCATCCACCACCATGCCCGTTTTGTTTGTTTGTTTGTTGGTTTTTTTTGGATTTTTAGTAGAGATGGGGTTTCACTGTGTTAGCCGGGATGATCTCAAGCTCCTGACTTTGTGATCTGCCTGCCTCGACCTCCCAAAGTGCTGGGATTACAGGCAGGAGCCACTGTGCCCGGCCTATTCTTTTTATATATTGCTAGATTCTATTTTTTTTTTTTGAGGAATTTTGCATCTGTATTCATGAGGGATATTTGTCTGTAGTTTTCTTGTGATGTGTCTGTCTCATGTTATTGGTGTTTTTTCATTTTATGTTTTTCATCTTAAATGCTTAGTAAAATTGGCCAGTGCAACCATCTGGGTCAAAAAATTTCCTTTTCATAATCTTCTTAAACTGCAGATTTGGCTGGACGTGGTGGCTCATGCCTGTAATCCCAGCACTCTGGGAGGCCAAGGCAGGCGGGTCATCTGAGGTCAGGAGTTCAAGACACGCCTGGCCAACATGGTGAAACCCTGTCTCTACTAAAAATACAAAAATTAGCTGGGCGTGGTGGTGCATGCCTGTAATCACAACTACTCAGGAGGCTGAGGCAGTAGAATCGCTTGAACCCAGGAGGTGGAGGTGGCAGTGAGCCAAGATCGCACCACTGCACTCCAGCCTGGGCAACAAGAGTGAAACTCCATCTCACAAAAAAACATACAAACAAAAACTACAGATTCAAATTTTTAAATGAGTACATTTGAATTATCTATTTAATCTTTATTGAGTGTGTGTTGGTAGTGATTTTTGATAAATTGATCTGTTTCATGTAAAGTTGCTGAATTTATGTGTGTAGATATGTTCACAGCATTCCCTTATTATTCCTGTATTGTCGGTGGTCTCTGTAGTGATGTCTTCGTTTTCATTCCTCATTAGTAATTAGTGTCTTCTCTCTTCTTTGTCATTCTTTTTATAGGCTTCTCAGATTTATTATAAAGTATCTTTTGTGGTCATTGTTTTCTATCGCCTTTCATCTGTTTCACCAATTTCCTTGTGTATAATTTGGGTTTGCTTTGCTCTACTTTTTCAAATTTGATTTAAATGGAGGTTTAAATGAGTAGTTTGAGAACTTTTCTCTCTAATATGAGCAGTTAATGCTCTGCATTTCCTTCTAAGCACTTCTTTATCATCATCCCACCAATGATGATTTTTAAAAACTGTATGCTCAAGTCCCTCAGAGTTCTCTTTCTCCATGCATTCTGTAGTCGTATATTATTACATTTCTAAGTGCTTATAGATTTTATGGTTATCTTTGTTACTGATTTCAGGTCTAATTTCAGTATGTTAGAGAACATACTTTTGTATGCCTTTAATTTTTTTTTTTATATTTAGTAAAATTTGTTTTATGTCCCAGGAGATTGTCTTTCTTGATTAGTGTTCTATTTACTGTAGAAAACAGTGTATTTTCTGAAGTTGGGTAAAATTCTAGTGATGTCAATTAAATCAAGTTGGTTGATTGTATTTGTGAGTTCTTCTGTATTCTTGCTGATTTTCTGTGTATGAGTTGTATTGATTTCTAAGAGAGTATTGTCTCAAAAGTTAATTGTAGGTTAATCTATTTCATTGTTGTTGTATCTATTTCAAAGCTTCATTGTCAGGTGTATTGAAGTTTAGGATTATTATATCTTCCTGTTGAATTGACTGTTTTATGTAATGTCCCTCTTTATCCCTGATGTCTTTGATTTGTCTGATGTCTGTACTTTGATATTAATATAACCGTCCCAGCTTTCTTTTGACTAATATTTCCATGGTGTGGTTTTTCCATCAGTTTACCTCTAACCACCTACATAATCGTATTTAAAGCCAGTTTTATGAAGATAGCATGGAGTTAAATAATACCTGTTTTTAGTTGGATTGTTTAGGCCATTTACATTAAAGAACTATATTAAACTATTACATTACATCAAATCATTTGCATTAATGAAGGATAATGGCCTATCGTCTCACTCATATTTTTGGATTTAGATCAACCATTTAATGATTTATTTTTTCTTTTTGCCTGACTTGCATTCTTGTTTCTGCTTTCCAATCTTTCTTTATTTGAAATTTTTTAGTATCTTATTTTAATGTATCTACAGGGATTTTTAGTATATCCCTTTGTTTATTTTCATGAGTTTTCTAGGGATTAAAATAATCCAACTTCTGACAGTCTCCTTAGAATGAGTATTTTACCATTTATGTGGAATGTAACTTACTATTACATAGGTATCCTCCATAGTTATGTGTTACATCTGCATTTTAAAGAACTCAAAAAAGAAGAATCATGTATTGGCCTAGATGTTTAACATGTCTGTTCCTCTTCGTGTTCCAGGTTTTCTTTCTGTACTGTTTCTATTTATCTGAATAACTTACTTTAACAATTATTCTAGAACAGTCCTGCTGGCAGTGAATTCTCTTTGCCTTCATTTGAGAATATCTTTGTTTCACCGTCATACTTGAAGGAGATATTTACTGGATATTGTAACATGGTTTACAGTTTTTTTTTAATCTCAGTACTTTAAAAGTCTTTTCGACTTCATTCTAGCCATTGTAATTTCTGTAGTCATTCAAATTATTTCCATTTAAGAAATGTGGCTTTGTTTTGGTGATTCTCAAGGTTTTTTCCTTGTTTTTAGTTTTAAGCACTTTGATAGTGATGTCCCAGAGTGTGGGCTTTTTCTTGTACTCATCCTGTATAGAGATTGCTGAGCTACTTGAATCTGTTTTCTTTCATGAAGTTTTGTGGAATTTGAAGTTTTCTGTTAATTCGTGAAATATTTTTTGTGTACCACATTATTGTTCCTTTCTTTCTAGGATCCCATTGCCATGAAAATTAGACCTGTTGGTATTGCCCCACAGGTCCCTATGCCTGTTCATTTTTCCAGTCCTTTCTCTTTACGTTGTTCAGATTAGATGATTTCTGTTGACCTGTATGCAAAGTCAGTGAGTCTGATGTTGAGCCCATCCCTTGAGTTTTTCATTTTAGTTATTGTGTATTCAAATCTAAAATTTTCTTTTGTTTCTTCTTTATATCTTCTATTTCTTTGCCAAGACTTACTAAGTTTTCATTCATTTCAAGAGTTCTTGCCCTTACTTAGAGCATTTTTATAACGGTTGTTTAAACTCTTTGTCAGACAGTAGTATGTGGGTCATCTTGTTACAACAGCCATGGATTGTCTCTCCCAAGGAGTTGAAATTTTCCTAGTTCTTTATATGATGAATTATTATTGTATTATTTCCTAGACATTTTGACTATTTCATTATGATACTCTGGCTCTTATTTAAAACTTATGGAGAATGTTGACATATATGTTTTTTAAATCTGGCAATTGACCTAGTTGGGTTCATGTTTAAATTTCTTCTGAGCCCTTTGTGCTTGTCATTTCAATGGTAGGTAAGTTTGAAAAGTCTGTACAGTGTTATTCAGATCTTCTCATGTTTGTGCTACCAGTGGCCAGTCTGGGATGTGGGGTGGTGGTCTGTTCAGTTCTTAAAGCCACCAAGGGTCAGATCCATACTTGTGCAGTTTGGGGACACACCCAGGAGTTCACAAATGACTTTGTGTTGTTCCTCCCTCTCCAAAGGGTCTCAGTGGTTTCTACTTCCCTTTACTTTTTGTGCTCCAGCCAGAAAACTAGGCTTTATTTTCCCTGCTTTGCTGCACATATACTGTGACTGCACCCACATATGGGGCAAAGCAGCAGCAGAAGAGAGAAAGGAGAAAAAAGCAGTGGAATTTAGTCCACCTTCTTGGGACCACAGCTCCTCTGATCCGAGAGAAGAGTTTTCCTCTTTTTGTGCTTGCGAGTCCCTGTGCTACCACTGTTACTGTCACCCACTCTGCCACCTCAGAACTGCTTGTGGACTGGGGCTCATAGGAGCAGGGAGATGAACATAGCAGAGAATTCTCCCTCCTCATTAAACATTAGGGGACCCATTTCCTTCTTTTTAACCCAGCACTAGAGGGTTTCTCTTATAGCACTCTCTGTCCAAGCCATTGCCCACTGCCCAGGCTTCAGGCTGCATTGAATCCAGGATTGGGAAAAAAAATCTTAAACTGAACGCTGGTTTGGTGGTACTTCGAATTCTGGTCTCTAGTCCCAACTTCTCAGAGTCATCAAATAGCTGTTCCTTGCATTCTGGCCAGATTTTTTTGCTGCTCTGTGTCAGGGAGAGAGGGCACAATATGTTATTCCATCTAAATGATTTTTCTTATAAAATCGATGTGCCTGTTATATTCAGGTAATAGAATGTTATTTAATGCTGAAAACAAAGGAGCCATCAAGCAATAGAAAGACATGGAAAAACCTTAAATACATATTATCAAGTGAAAGAAGCCAATCTGAAAAGGCTACATGCTATATGATTTCAACTCTGTGACATTCTGGAATAGGCAAGATAAGATCAGTGTTTGCTGTTGCCAGGGGTCGGGAGGGGAAAGGGCGGGAACAGAAGATTTTAGGGAAATGAAAATACTCTGTGTGATACTATGATGATGGATACATGTCATTGTACATTTGTCCTAGCCCACAGAATGTGCGACACCACAGGTGAACCTTAATGTAGATTGTGGACTCTGGGTGATAATGATGTGTCCACGGAGCTTCATCAGCGGCAACAGATGTGCCAGTCTGGTGGGGTGTGGGTTGTAGGGGAGGCTCTGCATGTGTAAGGTCAGAGGGAATATGGGCAATCTCTGCACCTCCCTCTCAACTTTGCTGTGAACTTTAAAACTGCTGAAAGAAAAAAGTCTATTTTAGAAAAATGTGCCAGTGATTTCATATTAAAATAATTAGAGAACCTGGTGAATGTAGTTGAAAATTTCAGGTGATTTCTTTAATAACAAAGAGGAAACAGAATTATCAAAGAAAGTATAATGCATGCTGGAAGTACATGGAGTAAATGCCACCCATTCCCTTTACTCTTTAGTAGTTAGGCATGGCCCTTAATTAGCTTCTTCCATACATTTTTGGGATTATATCCCTTATGACCAGGGATTTCGTAGCTACTTTGAAAGATGTTGAAACTTCATGATGAATTTAAAATGTGTGCCACGCCTTTCCCATACATTTGTCAGGCAGCCTCTCTGTATATCACTGGGTTTTTAGAAAGCCAAGCCTTAGGATTAGTCACTGTCAGTGCGGGACTAGTACACAGGGCAGGCCCTGATGGTAATTTGAGTATGACAACAGCTGTATCACTCCTTACAGGACCACAAGTGTCTTGGGAGAAAAGCATTTCCCCGGCCGCCTGCCGCCTGCTGCGTGGGTGCTGAGATTAGTCATAATGTGCATCGTGCTGGGTGTGTTTATAGTTTTGCTGTTCCTGTAATTGACAGTTATCTCCAAATTGAAATCGTCTGGAAAAGCAGATGCTGCATGTTGGGGGATTTTAATTTTCCTGTGCTCTAGATGATCAGTGTCATTTTCATATTGTTAAAAAGTTTGTTGTTATTTTTGCTTTTGGTAGACGGGCACATGGAGGGGCTGGTCTATCACTGCCTGGATTTGGAGACTTGAGTCAAGAACCTGTCTAGGCCGGGTGTGGTGGCTCGTGCCTGTAATCCTAGCATTTTGGGAGGCTAAGGCGGGCGGATCACCTGAGGTCAGGAGTTTGAGACCAGCCTGGCCAACATGGTGAAACCCCAGCTCTACTAAAAATACAAAAGTAGCTAGGCATGGTGGTGCACGCCTGTAATCCCACTACTCGGGAGGCTGAGGCAGGAGAATTGCTTAGAATGCGGGAGGCAGAGGTTGCAGTGAGCTGAGATCACGCTATTGCACTCCAGCCTGGCGACAGAGTGAGACTCTGTCTCAAAAAAAAAAAAAAAAAGGAAAAGAAAAAAAAAGAACCTGTCTAAATATAGCATGCTTATCTCCCCAGACAGCTGGGAGGAGGGGCCTGCGTGATCGTAGTTGAGGGTGCCTTGTCCACCTGGCTCTGGGCTCTCACTGAGCATACTCTTCCTCAGGATGGCTTCTCAATTCAGCTAATCTCCGGATCAGATTCACCCTTTTTGGTGTGCATGTGTGTGGGAGTCTCTGTGAATGTGGAGCTTCTAAATTTATTTATCATTTGATATGGGTATTGAGTTCTAGTATTTGCAGAGCTGGCACCCAAGGCTGGCCACTATGTTTTTAGTTTAGAGATATGATTCAGAGATATGATTGTAGTTGAGACGTCCCCAGAGGCCAGCTGCTGATTTGATGTGTCTCTCTGTTGTGCTTCACGCAGGCACAGAGAAGAGATCAGTAAATAGCGAAATGAATCTGCCCCGTGATGTTGACAGATATATCCTCTCTTACTTCCTAGTTCCTCAGTGGCAGCTTGGGAATATTGCTGGGTGTTCAGAGAAAGTATTTAGAGCGCCTGGGCTACAAATGGCATTACCTGTCTGCCCATCTGCTGTGTCTCTTGAGTGTTCTTACCTAGCTGTGTGTCCCCTACTCCCACAGTGCCCTGCCGTGCTGGATCCCTGTAGCAACACTGTAGGGGCAGCATTGTTACCACCTCCATTTGGCAGTGTAGAAACTGCAATGCGCAGAGTGTTCCACCCTTGTATCTCTCTAGCACCCTGTCCATCCCTGCCTCTAGCCCTCCGTCCAACTTGCTATTTGTTAGTGTTTAATATACACACCATGAATTAGCCCAAAGTCGGGTGGGCGGGACGAGGGCACTGACTCTTGCTGCATTTGAGCTGCATCAGAGAGAAATTACCCCATCATCACTGTGTGCTCAATAGTCCTGTCTTCAGTTTTTAAAGATATATTTTTTAACTTTTTATTTTGGAATAATGAAAAATTCCCACATCGTCTTCATCTAGATGCCACAGATGTTAACAGGTGTGTTTGCTCTATTCTCTCTCTCCTTCCCTCACAAGCACGTGTGTGTTTACACTTGTACATGCACACACACACACAGATGCACACACATACATTCTCTCTCAGAGCAAGGCACACGTATTCATGAACTCGCCCTCAGGCTTCTGTGAGAGCAGCCTAGCCCATTTTCACTTAGTTGGTCATTGGCTTGGGTCCCTGCACATGTGTGGCCGTCATGGAAACAGGGAAGGCCTTGTCCTGTGCCTTGGCAATGAGTGTCCCCTGCCTGGCTCTGGGAAGGATGGCTGGCCTGTGATCCTGCCCTCCAGGTGCTGCTTTGGCAGAGGTTGATCATGGGGCCTCAGTGGGGCTGGTGTGAGGACAGGAGGGCTGTATCATTGTCTCCTGGTCCTCACCATCTGTGTGTTCGCTGCTCCCAGATGCATCTCCTTTTCTGTGGTGCCCTCTCCTACATTTCACAGCTCTTATCCGGTCAAATCTTATGATCCTCAGCTGACTCCTCTCCCTTGTATGGTAAAAGCCACCTCTGAACCCTTCCCTTTCTGGCCCCAGGCACCCTTAAGGGCCAGCCAGTACCAGCGTCCAGCTTTCCAGAATGCTGTTGGGTTTTCTTCCCATCTCCTAGAGGTGTCTTCCTTCTTACCTGCCTGCTCACTCTGCAAGGCCTGCTCACACCTCCCCTTTGTCCCACACAGCTGCAGCTCCCAGCCCACCCCAGCTCAGCCCTGGCAGTGTTTACTGTGGAGAGTGGCTTGTGTCTGTGTCTCCTTTCATCTCCCACACCTTGCGCAGTCCCTGGTGGGTTGGAGGTGTTCCTTAAAGCTTGTGGAAGATTTGAACGATAAATGACAAGGACTGGTGTTAGCAAGAGGGGAAGGAAAAGCCTGAAAAGCAAGAAAGCCCACAGTGGATAGGGCCTGTGGCAGGCAAGACCATCTGCATGCAGTCCCTGGGTATGGCCTGTCCCTACCCTGAGGAGCTTCCACAGGGTGACCCCTTTCCTAGAAGCTCAGGTCCCATTTGCCTTTCCCAGAAGGAACCGCAGGGCAGGACTCCCAGGAAGCCACAGCAGAACCAACATTCATAGTTCTTGGTGCTGCCGCCTTTTACTGCCACGACAGTCCCCAGCCTCCCTGGAACAGTTACTCATGGATTAAGGAATGTCTGAGAACAGCTTCAAACTGTGCTGTGCATGAGTGCTGTCACCCAGCCCAGAGCTGTGAATGCCAATTAAAATGGGTTCCTTAGAATTCCTGTGTTATTGTAAACAGAAGTTGCATGGTCCCAGAGCCTAAGTGCACATCTTCATTTATGAGCTTGATATTTATTTCTTCAAACAATTCTTCCCACAATGTTTATCATTTGGAAAAGCCAAAGGACGTTTGTAGGAAAAAGGAGGCTCATTTCCATTGAAGAGTAAATATAAGGAAGATAAGGGCTGCTTTATTAAAACAGACAACCTCACAAAACCCTAGCAGAGCAGGTCAGAGGAAAAGAAAAAAAGTAGGGGAGAGAGAGGCCCTACAGCCCCTAGTCAGGCTGTGGAAACATTCTCACCAAGCAGCATGGAGACAGAGGCCTTGATTTTCCACCGTGAGGGGAAGGTGGAATCTCTAGCCTTCTGGGCTCTGTGTTTTCACCTTCCTTGGGATAGGCCTGCTGGGTGGGCTGTGTGTAGAGCTCACAGAATACTCATGGCTTTTGGTGGCTGGTGGTGGCTGGTGGCAGCTGATACCAGTGGCAGTGGTGGTGGCGGCATATGGAGCTGGAGTGCACTGTTGCTGGGGGCGCCTTGAGGGAGACCCAGGGGAGAATTCCCCCCAGACCTGCTCTGCATGGGCTGCGGTGACCACACGTGGCGGGGGAGCTGGGACCTCAGAACAGCCAGGCCCTGTCAGACAGAACTGGAGGCAGTGGTTTCCCATCAATCAAAAACAAATGCTAATTGTAAAAAGGGAGTGCTGAACCTTGCATTACTGGCAGAGGGAAAAAAAAGCAGGAGGGGCCGGGCGCGGTGGCTCAAGCCTGTAATCCCAGCACTTTGGGAGACCGAGACGGGCGGATCACGAGGTCAGGAGATCGAGACCATCCTGGCTAACACGGTGAAACCCCGTCTCTACTAAAAATACAAAAAAAAAAAACTAGCCGGGTGAGGTGGCGGGCGCCTGTAGTCCCAGCTACTCGGGAGGCTGAGGCAGGAGAATGGCGTGAACCCGGGAGGCGGAGCTTGCAGTGAGCCGAGATCGGGCCACCGCACTCCAGCCTGGGTGACAGAGCAAGACTCCGTCTCAAAAAAAAAAAAAAAACAGGAGGATGGAGGGGACTTGTGCCTCAAAACTTGCATACAGATTCAGCCTTGTTCTTGCCTCTTCCTCGGGTCCTTTGCAGGAGGGCAGCCTGGACACTGTGCAGCTGGCCCCTCTGCAGCTAGCCCTTGGGCTTCTCCCCTCCAGCCTGCAGGGACGACCCCTTTCTCTTATGTGCAGAGCAGAACAAACATGGAACTGCTCCGTGTGCGTCCCTCACCTGTCTTGAGCCTCTCCTGTCCTCTTCAGCCCTGTCTTTGTTGCTTCTCACTGCTCTGTCTCCCTGGAAGATGGGGATTCAGGCTGCGAAGTGTTGAAATGCATGGCCAGATGATTTGTATTTTCATTTGTTGATTTTAGTGTTTCCCACTTTAGACAGAGCCATGTACGTAAAAATGCAGACCTAAAAACCAGGTCAAATGATTGCTATCAGAGAATTCTTTTTACTGAAAGTATCTCAGAAATCCCTGAAAATATCTCCGATTCCCAAATGCTGATCTTCTGTCTTATATTTTAAAACATGACTGGTTTGCAAAAATTAACACTTACACTGGTGTTTTGTAGAATACGTCTGTTGTACAAGGCGTGGCATCCCTGAGCTTGGAGTTTTCATGTGAAAGTCATTTGTTGAATGAAAATCCTCCAGTGCACAAATAGGAAAGGACGTTTTGAGCCTACGCACAAAAGTGTGCTTACTGATGGGCTAGAGTATTTCAGCTGAGCTCCTGAGGCTCAGCCTTCTGTAGTAAAGTCACTGCATCTATGAAAAAGTGGTCTTCTCTGCCCAGCGCCAGACATCCACTCTGTGTGGTACAATTCTTTCCTTCTTTCATGGATAATGAGTGGTCAGCTTGGCTGGTTTGTTTGAAAGCGAAGACTAAGAAGTGGAACGCAATCAGGAGCCTGTTGTGGCGATGGGGCAAACAGGTAAAGGGGAGCTCACCTACAGCTGCCGCAGGGCCATGCCCAGGAGGACGCATTCAAGATTGTGGCAGTGATACAGTCAGCACTGGGGGACAACGGACAGGGTGCTCTTCTCCTGCGAGCAGGGAGGGTCGTGTGCGGTGTGTTTGGGAGGGAAGGCGTTTCAGCAAGGCTGGCTGTGAGTTTGAAGTGCTGTGTGTATACAGTGCAGGGAGTGAAACGGGAGGTGGCCCGTGTGATGCATGGCTGGCAGCTGCAGGTCCTGTGCTGGGGAAGGGGAGTGAGGGCCTCACTCAAGGCATGGACTGAGGGGAACTGAGCATGCTAGTATTTGAGGCTACGATGTTCTGTGGTCTAAGGAGAGCATTACAGGGAAGGAAGGAGAGCCCAGAACAGATGACTGAGGAAGATCGCATTTGATGGATGAGGGGGACCCAACTGCTACAAGGGGAGTTGGTGTCACCAGAGAAAACAGCACCGGGTACATGGACTGTGGCGGTTTGATGACACTTCAAAATATAAACACCTAAAATAGGTTTTATGAGGTGTTGGCATTCCCAAAACACTGAAGTATTTAAGTATTTTGGGAATTGTATTTAGTTATTGAACAATTTAGGCAAGTTAGCTATTTTCAAATAGGTAAAATTAGTTTGTCTCTCTGGTAGAACTTGTCATTCATTTTTAGATTCTTGAGTTTTAAATGCCAGATAGATCCAGCTGCTATAAATATGCTGCAGATGTAGCTGCCCAGTCACTCAGATAGGCAAGAGCTGATCATTGAGGGTGAATTTTCAGTCTAACAGCAGAAGCAAGTGTCACAAGGTAAGTCAGCTTCAAACCTTCATTCCGTGATGTCAGTGATGATTTCCTTAGGAATGTCACTGCAGATATGGGTTTTTTGTTTGTTTGTTTGTTTTTGGTAAATGAGGAATTTTAGATAGTGGTAGCTGATGTTTGCCCCACGTAACTTTGTAACAAGCTAGAATATACATTAAAAATTCACAAAGTATGCAGCTTCGTATTTTGAGATAACTTTCTTTCCTTTTTTTTTTTCTTGGAAATGGAGTCTTATTCTGTTGCCCAGGCTGGAGTGCAGTGGAACGATCTTGGCTCACTGCAACCTCTCTGCCTCTGGGTTCAAACGATTCTCCTGCCTCAGCCTCCCAAGTTGCTGGGATTACAGGCGCACACTACCATGCCCGGCTGATTTTTGTATTTTTAGCAGAGACGGGGTTTTGCCATATTGTCCAGGCTGATCCCGAACTCCTGACCTCAAGTGATCCTCTCACCTTGGCCTCCCAAAGTGCTGGGATTACAGGCATGAGCCACCACGCCTGGCTTTGAGGTAACTTTTCAATGGCCTATTATTTGACTTTTATTCCTAAAGAAGAGAATGATGTTTTTGTTGTTGTTGTTGGTATTGTGTTCCATAGATTAAAACTCAGACGTAAAGAGGGGGAGAAATGACTGGACCTCTATACTATTAAGTTGTCTTTACCTGCAGATGAGAGCAGAATTGTGACCCTAGAATCGTGAATTACATGTCTTAGCCCACTGGCTTCCCTTGGGCTTTAATTCAGACATGGGGAGACTCCCAAAGTACGGGCGTTGGTGTGGAAATGCCAGAAAAACATCATTTGAAGAAATGCCTCAGGCCCTGTGTGTCCAATTTGTGCAGCCCTTTGCCTCTTTGAGTGTTTTAGAGGTCCAAGCACAATTTCACTGTTATTTTCAGATCTAGATTGGAACTTGAAGAGCTGTGGATTAGTTTCTTTCCTGAGTGTGCATGTTCCCAATATTCTGAATTTTCCTTTTTAAAGCTCCAAATTTAAATGATTTTTTTCTTGCATTGCCCACGATGGAGTGTTAAATAGGGAGATAAATATTGACGATTCTTCTAATTTTAACTGTTTTGTAGTTCTGGCTTCCCTGGAGTGAGAATGTTAAGAGTAGTTGATGAGGATTGCCTCTTGGAATCAGACCGCCTGGGATGAAATATACACTATGAGTTGAGAGACCTTGCCAAGTTACTAAAACCCAAACTCAGTATTATAATCTGCAAAATGGGGATAAAATCCAGCCTACTGGAAAAAAAAATCATACTTTGAGTGGGGTGTACTTGCATGAAACAACAGGGAGCAGAGGGAACTGAAACTTGCAATGGTAGAAACCATTTATGTGCCCTGATTGGCACTGAGGATTGCTCACTTAGTTAAATGAGTGAGTTTAAAACATTAAATGCTTTAAAAGTATGCATTTACATGTATTGAGCAATCTTTTGATAGAGGGCCATGTCCAGAATCCATTGTTTCAGTTTGTTTGTTTGTTTATTTGTTTGTTTGTTTTGAGACAGAGTCTTGCTGTGTCACCCAGACTGGAGTGCAGTGACACGATCTCGGCTCAGTGCAGCCTCTGCCTCCCGGGTTCAAGCGATTCTCCTGCCTCAGCCTCCCGAGTAGCTAGGATTGCAGGCACAGGCTACCATGCCCATAATTTTTGTATTTTTCGTAGAGATGGAGTTTCACCATGCTGGCCAGGCTGGTCTAGAACTCCTGACCTCAAGCGATCCTCCTGCCTCAGTCTCCCAAAGTGTTGGGATTACAGGTGTGAGCCACTGTGTCTGACCGGTTTCAGTTTCTTTAAAGCCAACTAAGAGCATACAAATAATTGTAATTAAAATCTGAGTACAGAATCCTGGAACTGATGATTTTTCCCCCCTCCTCAGTCTTTTTCAGTTTCCTCTCCATCACCTAAGTAAACTTTTATCGATTTACTCATTTTATTTATTTATTTATTTATTTATTTATTTTCTTTTTTTTTTTTATTATACTTTAAGTTCTAGGGTACATGTGCATAACGTGCAGGTTTGTTACATATGTATACTTGTGCCATGTTG
>NW_012115910.1:3640707-3652345 GCF_000951035.1 Colobus angolensis palliatus
AAAGCTTTTTCTGCATCTATTGAGATAATCATGTGGTTCTTGTCTTTATTAAAAGCAACTCACCTTTGTTTTTCTTCAATATTTAATGCAGGTTTCATGAGACTCATGCTGTGCTTTTTCTGTGCACCCATTACCTTCTGTAAAATTAACTAGCGAGATTAAAGCAGTTAACCATGACTGACATAAGCAGTTTGGGGATAATGCAGGTGCCTCCTAGTGAGAA
The DNA here is from genome assembly GCF_000951035.1 of Colobus angolensis palliatus. Classification (NCBI taxonomy): domain Eukaryota; kingdom Metazoa; phylum Chordata; class Mammalia; order Primates; family Cercopithecidae; genus Colobus; species Colobus angolensis. The sequence continues at coordinate 3,640,931 of NW_012115910.1, forward strand.
TATCCCCAAACTGGTGAGAACAGAAGTGATGGGGCTTACTAAGGAGTAGCCCCCAGCTCCAAGAACCAGCCAGTGAGTTTACAAAGAGCAATGAGGAAAGCATAGAATGGAGTGGTACATTGAGCAGGAGCCAATCTAGGTTCAGGTTCAGGAGAGTATGGTGTGCCCTGCAAACTTTCCTGCTTTATCCTGTGGGTCAGGAGTCAGCAGATATTTTCAGCTTTGCGGTCCCTGTGTCTCTGGTGATGCCTCAACCCTGCTGTTATATGGAGGAAGCAGCCATGGATAGCTGACACGCACTGAGGCTGGTGAAACAGTGCACAGACTCCCCAGCATGGAGATGCACCAGGCCTGGCGGCCCGTCCCAAGCATTCCTGGGAGTAGCAGGGCCTGTGCAGACCCTAAAGGATGAAGAGGATTTAGGTTGATGCGGAGGAGAAAGACTGGCTTGTCCACACTCCTTAGCTCATGGGCTCCCTACTGTCTGTATAGGAATAATTAAATTGAACAAAAATAAGTTAATATTTCAGTACTATGTGCTGGGAACAAACATACATACTTGTAGATTTCTAAAATCTGATTTCTTGGTTTTTTTTTTTTGGTTTTGATTTTTTTTTAAGTCGAATAATAAAATGTATTTTAGGCACATAGTAATTATTGAGTAAATTACCATCAAGTCAATTTTGACAAAAAAAGATCTTTGAGTCTTTCAGAACTCTTTTTGCATAACTATAGTTTCCATATTTATTATTTCCCCTTTTAGCACCTCTGTTTTCTCTAGAAATATTCTGCCTTTAAACTCCAATCTCAAGGTAGTATCTGATGATGGTGATTAAATTTATGTTATCTCTCCCAGGAATATTTGTATTTGCATTATCTGTTTATCCAGTGAAAAGCATTGTCTCTTTTAAAAATGATTTAAGTGTAAGAAGCCGGATGTTTTTGTCTTCTGCCAAAATTCACCCTTCGTTCCCTTACCCTGTCTTCCCCACCAGGCTCCTGAGAACACTGCCTGGCGTTTAGTAGGCACATCATAAATACGTGAATGAATGAGCATATTGAGGAAATTCAGGACTCTAACCAAGAATTTGCGTCTTTGGAGGAGATCTCGTTTTGAAATCTTTCTTGAATGGAACTACCACTATTCAGCACCTCAGAGCCAGTCTTGGCTCTGAGTTTTGCTATATTTGGGCCGTAGAAAGAAATCTTTCTAGAGTAAACATCTTCTATTCCCTTCTAAAAAGGGTGCATTTTATTTTGCTCCAGCCAAGCCCTGTGTGCTCAGACAGGTGTCCAGATTCAGCTCCTGTCACAGGTTATATCTGGCAGAAGTGCTCGTGCAACAACACAGGTGCTTTAGAACCCGAGTCCATTTCAGGGCATATAATAGACTGCAGATGAAAACATGTCCGTTGGGAACTTTTCAGAGCCTCTGTATTTTCTTAACTTGCTGACTTGATGAAGTTCAGCTAGAGGGAAGGAGAGACTGTGCACAGGTGGGGGTGTTATTCCCTGTGTCAGTACGGCTGCCAGCAGGCTCAGGATTTTCTTTGGTGCTTTCTCCTGCCACGTCCTCAGTCAGGGAGACAGAGCACCTCTTGTCTCTTGACCAGGGATTCTTGGATGGGGAGCATTGGTGTAACTGTGAACATCCATTTTCCAGTTGAGGCTGAGCAAACTAATAGAAAGGATCTATAAAGAACCTCTAGAAAAGCAGTTTCCCTCTCTTCACTCTGGCCTTCATAAAGTAAAGGGTCCTTATGGTGAAACCAAGTGGCTGTGGCTTTTGCTGTCCTCTGGTTTAAGCCGAGTGTATCTTGTGTGTTTACCTGGAAGCAGCCACTGGCAAGGAGAGCAGTGGCTGGAGCAGGGGCAGGGCTGTGACATGGAGCCCACGCTCCTGAGCACACCTCTGCCCCCCACATCCTGCTGATGCACCACGCAGACCTGCCTAGTGCTCGACTCTGGAGGTGAGAGACGTTGTGTGGCAGCTGTGTCTAGGCCCTGTGTCGCTCACCAGCAGCATGGCATGACAAGCGCTGGCCTCCCATCTCCTTCTTTCCTGGGTCACTGATGCATGATGTGACTTAGGACCCCACTGCCGTGCAGTTTTCTGTCCCCTGTGTGGCCGCATCCTGGCTTATTCAGCCAGGCCTCTAAAGGAAGAATGTTTGAGCCGCTTCTGCCCTGCCATTGTAAGGAATAGATTCCCAACACATGGGCTTTTGTACCTATCCTTCCTTTCCTGCAGTTTTGATCCAGCAATTCTGAGGCTTGGTGGGGGACTGCGATTTGGACACAGAAGCACTCCCCACCCACCCCAGGAGTGTGTGGGGACACAGTGGCTATACAGAGCCTGCTGCAGCGGGTGGCTGGGTGCTGGTGCCTTCTGGCAGGCCTCCCTCCATCACCCTCACTTCCCTGGGGTGCACTCCGTTTTAAAGGGCTGGCACAGCTACTCCAGCTCCAGCTGTGTCTTCTGAGGAGCCTGAGTTTTTTTTTTTTTTTTTTTGAGACAGAGTCTCACTCTGTTGCCCAGGCTGGAGTACAGTGGCGTGATCTTGGCTCACTGCAACCTCAGCCTCCCGGGTTCAAGTGATTCTCCTGCCTCAGCCTCCTGGGTAGCTGGGACTACAGGAACCTTCTACCATGCCTGGCTAATTTTTGTATTTTTAGTCAAGGCAGGATTTCACCATATTGGCCAGGCTGGTCCTAAACTCCTGATCTTGTGATCCACCTGCCTTGGCCTCCGAAAACGCTGGGGTTACAGGCGTGACCCACCGCGCCCAGCTGGGGAGCCTGATTAAGACACCTGTGTTCTTATTTCCACATCTGCAAAAGGGAATTACTCTATGATCCACCTGCTTCACAGGGCTGTAAAGATCACATGCCTTAAATGTATCTAACACTGCCTCGCACAGAGTGAATGCTTAGTAACTCTTCTGCTCAGCATTCATCAGCATCACAGGAAGGGTGGTAGGAAAGACTTTTTGAGGAGGAATTAAGTGTCCAGTGGGTGGAAATGTCCAGGGGGTGGATGGTGAGGCTATTAGTGTAGGAGCTTGAGGGTCCAGAGGGCAGAACTTTGGCAGAGGCGATTTTTCCCACAGTGAAGGGTTACCATGGTACAGGGTGCATTGATTGCATTTTCCTTTTAGACAAATGACTGGGAGTATTGACGATGCTGTCTCCCAGTCCTGGATCTGTTGTAGCACTCATTCGTAATAAAATTCCTGGTTACGTATTTGCCTTCCTGGAGTGCTGAGGAAGAGGTTTCTTTATTGAGAGTGGGCAAGAGCAGTGCCCCAGATGGCACGTGGAACTGAGGACACCCGCAGCGGACACAGCGCCTGCAGGGTAGGAGGGAGGAAGGCTGTCCAGTCCTCATCTCTACCACCAATACCAGATACCAGGGCAGGGATCTTCCACTTGATGAGGTATTAGAGTTGTGGTCTCCAAAGTGGAGGTATGGGCCCCCATGTGTGCTTCGTGATCCATTTGGGATAAGGAGGAAATGAATAAATTTGGGAAGATAATATTTATTGTATTCTTTCCAAAGTTCTTTTTGTGGTCGGGTGTGGTGGCTCACACCTGTAATCCCAGCACTTTGGGAGGCCGAGGCAGGCAGATCACTTGTGGTCAGGAGTTTGAGACCAACCTGAGCAACATGGTGAAACCCCGCCTCTACTAAAAATACAAAACTTAACTGGGCATGTGGCAGGTGCCTGTAATCCCAGCTGCTTGGAGGCTGAGGCATGAGAATCACTTGAACCCTGGAGGTGGAGGCTGCAGTGAGCCGAGATCACACTACTGTACTCCACGCTGGGTGACAGAATGCAACCCTGTCTCAAAAACAAACAAACAATGACAAAAAAGCAAAGTTCTTTTTTTGTGTGTAGTGTCTGTAGTGTTCTCAATATACTAGTAACATGTATAATATACTCTCAATATACTAGTTATATATATATGTATAAAAAAATACAAATAAATGAATGTATGAAATCGGAAGTGGAGGTCTCAAGTCTTTGTGGAATGGGGCTGTGCTGTGGAGGTTCTCTTGAGCCCCTGCTCACCAGTGCAGGTGGTTGTGAGTCAGGTCCTGCGCTAGTTTTGTTCTGGCTCATCTGTGTGCCTCAGAGGGCCTGACACTCCTCAGGCCAGAGTGCATGCCTGAATAGAGGAAAATCTTTCATGAAGGTTTTCACAGCAGGGGGTTGGGAAAGGGTCCCAGATTTGGCGTTGTTAAAAATGTAGAAATAACAAGGGTTTCAGATTTTTATTTACTGAAAAATCAAAGTAAATGAGATACTTATTTTTGTTCGAGGTTTTTCTTCCAGCATGGGCCTTTGTGTGGCCTCTGTATTTATGTGGTGGGAGAGTGGTGGTGAGTGGAGATTTCTAAAAATTGGGAGGGTATCTTTGATACCTTTTGGGTTTATCACAAAGCCCTGTGGAAATCCTGACCATGATACAATTTTATATGGTTTTTATTTGTAATCATATGTTATTAAGAAGCAGAGGGGCATTGATGTCGAAATGTAAGTTAATAGGGATTGTAAAGATGGGATTCATTTTGCAAATTTGCCTTGGGACTCCTCCCAAGGGCAACTCCTCCAAACCATGAATTGGGTTATCTTAATAAAAATGTTAGGTTTCTTGATCTCGGTGTCCGTAGCACTCAAAAAACATGTCGGAAAAAAACTACGTGTGGGTGCTTGTCTCCTAGAGTCCTTTCCTTCCGTCCATTTGTGGGAAACAGAGTCAGCCCTTGCACATGCCATGTTATTTGTGTAGAAGTACTTGCAAGCAGCAGCCAGAAAAGCCGTTTCTTACTTTGTCATTTAAAATAACAATCAGTTGATCTTTTTTTTTGTTTTGTTTTGAGATGGAGTCTCTCTCTTGTTGCCCAGGCTGGAGTGCAATGGTCCAATCTCGGCTCACCGCAACCTCTGCCTCCCGGGTTCAAGTGATTCTTCTGCCTCAGCCTCTTGAATAGCTGGGATTACAGGAACGTGCCACCATGCCCAGCTAATTTTGTATTTTTAGTAGAGATGCGGTTTCATCATGTTGGTCAGGATGGTCTCAAACTCCTGACCTCAGGTGATCTACCTGCCTCGGCCTCCCAAAATGTTGGGATCATGGGTTTGAGCCACTGCACCTGGAAATCCGTTGATCTTTAAAGCAAAACTAAAAAGTCAGAAATTAAGTTAATGACAGCAGCTTTTGCCTATAAGACAGTTAGATTTCAATCTATATTTTACTATATATTTAGTGTCCATGCAGAAGATGAAATAATTTATTGTTTTGTAATTAATTTGCCCACATGTGATTGTTTCTTACAAAATTAAAATGTTTTAGCAGCGTGTGTCACTAATTACTTTAAAACATCAAAATTTGCCTTTCAATGTAATGAATATTATTAAATATTATGTTAATCCTAGGGGGCTTTTAAAGTTGTATATTACTGTGAAAGGAATTGTGAATTGAAAAAAAAAAAATGGTAGGGAAACATCAACCCACAAGATCACATCTGGCTGTAACTTTTGTTATAAATTCAGTGGTGTAATGGAAATCACACATGGCTGTTTCTTTAGAATGTGAGTTTATGTACACTTTATGTGGCAAAACATCTGTCAGTCCACGGGGACAGTTGATCCACATGGACTTTGAGCCTGTCATAGAAGCCCGAGAGCCAGGGCAGGGAGGGAGGGTTTGCAGAGGAACAGGCACATGCCGCCCTGGCAGGGACAGGTGTCCGGAGAAGCCAGCCCACCCACCCACACCTTCTTCCCCTCTGGGAACCTCAGGTATCTCGTCATCCAGGACTTTCTCCTGGTTGGGGTTCTGCGGGTGGCCCTGGCTGAGGGGCATGCTCTCCCTTTCACTGTCCTCTGTGCATGTGTGTTTTGGATCTGTGGACTGAGATAAGTTCTGTTCCCAGGGCTGCAAAGAACCTGCCTCACCTCCACCTGTGACCTTGCTAGAGCAGAGGTACAGCCTGTCCCCATCCAGCCTGGGGAGCCTTCTGCCCTAAGCCTGGTGGCAGTTTGCCTGGTGGGTGTGGCTGGGTGTGCTGGGGTCAGTAGCTGGGGAACAGCCCCTGCCCTGGGTTTCTCTGGAACCCAGTTCTTCTGGTTCTCCCCTCTCCAGAGCTATTTAACTCCCAACCCTGACCTGCTTTCCCAGGTCTTTGAAAGCAGGTGTGGATGCAGATGCGACACTAGCCTTGTAAAGCTGCAGTGAGGCTGAAACAGATGAGCACACGGTTAAAGGACTGGGAACACACACAGAAAGGGATCAGAAATGCCCCCGGGGTTCTGCTGTGTAGACTTTCTTGAGTGGGGCATCAGAAGTGCTGCCATGGTTGTCGGGCATTGGGCTGCTGTTGCATGCCTCTTCAGGAGGCCTTCACGTTGGAAATGTGAGCATGGGTGACCTACTGAGGGCCAGAAGCCTCTGCGCGTTCTGGGATGAGAAGAAAACTGTACTTGACATCTGAGGCCTCTTCCATCCCACAGTTCAAAATGGAATACATTTATGGGATATTTCCTATAGATATGAAATCTAATTTTATATGCACATATGTATGAGAGAGAACAATATAATTAACCTTTGGTATACACTTTAACATGGTGTATTTTGTTTCATCATAAAACCCACTTGCCCTCTACCTCAGCTGGTGGGTTTTGATGTTATAAATGTGCATTTAAAAACATTTAGTTCATTTTTCTTCAAACGTTAGGGGTTGCTTTTTTTTTCTTTTTTTTTGAGATAGAGTCTTGCTCTGTCGCCTAGGCTAGAGTGCAGTGGTGCAATCTTGGCTCACTGCAACCTCCACCTCCCGGGTTCAAGTGATTCTCCTTCCTCAGCCTCCTGAGTAGCTGGGATTACAGGCGTGCGCCACCATGCCCGGCTCATTTTTGGATTTTTAGTAGAGACAGGGTTTCACCATGTTGACCAGGCTGGTCTTGAACTCCTACCTCAGGTGATCCACTTGTGTCGACCTCCCAAATCGGTAGGATACAGGCATGAGCCACCACATCTGGCCAGGGGTTGCTTTTTAATTATATTTTGTTTTGCAATTATGTAAAACATCTAACTGTTACATAGAGGTGTCCTCATTCTCTGTGCCCTGTATGGCTGCATCCTGGCTTATTCAGCCAGGCCCCTAAAGGAAGAACGTTTGAGCCCCTTCTGACCTGCCATTGTGAGGAACAGATCCCCGACACATGGGCTTTTGCACCCACTCTTCCTTGCCTGCAGTTTTGATCCAGCAGTTCTGAGGCTTGGGGGCTGCGATTGGGACACAGCTCAGAGAGACCTGGGCTGGCATCCTGGCACTCTTCCTCACTGGTTTTGTTGTCTTTTGACAGCGACATAATCTAGGTTTCAGTTTCATCTTCTATAAAAGTGGAGTAACAGCACCTCCCTTGTGAGCTGTCATGAAAACTGGTTGGGACACTATGAACCTACCACAGTGCCAAACTCATGGTTAGCATTCCATCAACTTTAGTTATCTCCTGGCCTTATTTGAAATGGGGATCATACTCCTTATGTAAACTGTTTTTGTATAGGAATCATATCAAAATATTTGCTAGTTGCCAAGAAAGTGTTAGTGACATTGTGTCATTATCGGCAGCACAATCCAATAAAACCAGTCTGGCTGGTTCTCTCTCCCAGGCCTTGCTGGGCAGTCCTTGAACTTACGGTCAGGACTGCTGGTGCTGAAACCAGTGAGCTGGACAGCCACTCCTGGGAGCTCTTCATCCTCCCAGGTACTAAAGCTTCAACTGAAAGCACTCAGGTGTTGGGCTCCATAATTCCCTACCAAAGTGGGGACCTCCACCTACTGTGTGGAAAAAAAAAGAGCTTTTTTTTTTTACTGTTTTATTGTCTTGGTTCTTGGCTCAGGCCCTTGCCAGCACTTTCCGGGGCTCCTGAAATGCTCTTCTGATTTCCTTCCTCCAGCCTCCTACTTTCCTTATCCACCCCCCATATTGCTGCCAAAAGCAATTTGTGAAACATATCCCACTGACCATTTATCTTCTTGCTTAAAACAATCCATTTGCTCCCTCCTTCTCATACGTGGGAGTGAGTGTGAGACCTCGTGGGCCCTCCTGGCCTGCGTGCTCTCGCTCACAGAAGCCTGGGGCTGGAGGGTGTCTCTTGCACCTTTCCCCAGTACAGTGTAGATGACAGGTGCTGTTCACAGGCAGGACCCACTCCCAGGGCCGCCCTCGGCTTTGGGGGGGCTTTCGGTGAGCTGGGGGGAACTCCCCAACTCCACACACCACACCACTTTGCTATTAATGAGAATGTGACTGGCGACACCTCCATGTCTCCTGACATCACGTCAGGGGCTCCACTGATTTCAGTTCTACCCACCCTGGCATGGAGACGAGGCTAGTCAGTGCCTCACCTTGCCCAACTCACCTGCTGGACACTGACTCCTTTTTCCAGACGCAGCTCAGGGCTGCTGCCGGTTCCGGTTCCCAGGCTCCTGGCCAGGTGAGTCTCGCTGCCTCCAGGCCCTGCCCTGCCTCCTGCCAGGGGTTGCTGGTAGGGGTGGGCAGTGAGGGAAGGACAGCTTCTTCATTATTGCCCTCTTCATCCTTGTATCCCAGCACTCACTCCACAGCCACTGAGACTGCCCTGGGACCAACTCCCTGGCCCCTGGTTCGTGCTTTAATACTGGCATGTCTTCACACACATCTGTCATGTAAATCACGTTGATTGTTTGCCCCAGACGTCCATGTGATGATGACTACATGGCAAATGTCGCCATCAGCGCCCTGTTGGTTTGCAGGCATGGCGACTTGGTGCTGCCTGTTGTGATTTCCCGGTGCAGTCTTCCTGTGCACTGTTGCTCGGCTGTCCTAACAGAGCCATTTTCCCTGAGGCTCTCAGACCCAGTCCTGAGTCACAGGAGTCCTTTCCCATGGCCACCTCACTGTGGAACTGTTCGTCTTGTCCTACTGACTTCCTCTCTTCAGTTTCTGACTCTGACATGGTTTCTTCTGGAAACTTCGTTTTCTGACCTTCTCAGCCAGGGGTTCCCTCCTCACTTTCCTGTCACCTCCTGGGGCTTCTTTGAAGACTCTTCCCCTGCTTGAGACATTTGGGTTCCCAAGTGTGCCCCTCTCCTGCACCTCTTCTTCTGCCTTATGTTCTCCTCGAGGATGTGGCCTCCTGGGGCTGGGCCACTGTCAGACTCCACTTTGGCTCTGTGCCCGGAGCCAGCCATGGCTGCTGTGCGGTGAGTGCGGTGAGCCTGGCAGGAGCGCTGCCACTGGCCACGTTCTTCCTGCACTATCGGCACGGGCTCACCCCTCTGCAGCTCCATCCCAGCCCCTCTCCCGAGCAGCTTTGGACTTGCCTGCCCAGAGGATGTCTCACAGAGCCTGAAACTCAGCATTCCTCAGGCTGCCTTCTTCTTCTTCTTCTTTTTTTTTTTTTAGATGGAGTTTTGCTCTTGTTGCCCAGGCTGGAGTGCAGTGGTGCGATCTTGGCTTGCTGCAACCTCCACCTCCCGGGTTCAAGTGATTCTCCTGTCTCAGCCTCCCTAGTAAGGCAGATGCCACAATTCTCAGCTAATTTTTGTATTTTTAGTACAGCAGGGATTTCACCATGTTGGTCAAGGCTGGTTTCAAACTCCTGACCTTAGGTGATCTGCCTGCCTCAGCCTCCCAAAGTGCTGGGATTACAGGCATGAGCCACCGTGCCTGGCCCCTCAGACTGCCTTCTTTCGACACCTCCAGGGCCCGTACAACTGGGCTTGGTGCATCCTCCCTGTCAGGCATCACCTCCGGTTCCTCCATTCCCTCCCTGGTGCATCAACTCTCCACCAAACATCTCATCACACTGCTGTGTTCTTAGCTCAGCTGAAATCACCATTGATGTTTTGTGTTTTGCAGTAACTTTCGACTCTATTCTCACTTTCGTTCATTCATTGCACAGATATTTACTGTGGGCCTTCTACTCACCAGCATTTTATGCCCTGGGAACCCAGCCATGAATATGACAGGTGAGGTCTCCCTGCAACTCTAATACATTATGTTCTAGTGGGGGAGATAAAGAATAAATAAATAAATATAAAGTATAATTTCAGGAAGTGATAATGAGTTGAAAGAGAGTTACAAAGGGTTGCAGTTTTTCTTTTCCTTTTTTTTTTGAGATGGAGTGTTGCTCTGTCGCCTAGGCTGGAGTGCAGTGGCGCACAATCTTGGCTCACTGCAACCTCCATCCCCTGGGTTCAAGCGATTCTCTTGCCTCAGCCTCCCGAGTAGCTGGGTTTACAGGTGTGTGCCACCATGCCCGGCCAAGGGCTGCGGTTTTGGATGGGCTGTCAGGAGAGCTTCTTTGAGGAGGTTTTGCTGTACATGGACCTCAGTGAAGAGAGGAGTAAGCCGTCTACAGTGTACAGCAGCATGTGCACATCTCCTGAAGTGGGACTGAGCTTGGTGTGTGTGAGCAGCAGGAATCAGGCAGTGTGGCAGGAGTAGTGGGGCACTTAGGGAGAACGGCTGGAGGTGAAGCAGGAGAGGTGGGCAATGGAGAAGGGGTGTGGAGGTTTATAAAGTTCATGAGATGCCCTGAGAATGTTTTGGGGAAAGGCAGGATGTGATCTGAGCCTACCTTCCTTATCCCTCCAGAGAAGTCATGGCTAAATGTAAGTGTGATCTTGTTATTGCACTGCCTGGAGTCCTCTGTGGGTTTCTGCCACCTCTGGGATAAGATCCAGGCTCTGCTGCCTGGTCCCTGCACCCTTTACATGGCTGCCCTGCTGTACACTGTCAGGCCCCAGCTGCAGCTTACCTGCAATCCCAGTTCTTCACACATCCCACAACCTTTCCTGTCTTCTCCTGTAGAGACCCTTCCTTCTGCTAGATATGTCCTTATCCCATTCTGCAACACGTAGCTCAACCAGTGCCTCAGGATTGTCCCCTCAGGCCACCACCCTCTTTCCTAGAAAGAGCATCTGCTCTTATCTGGAGCTCCACAAGCATTGTATGTGAGCCTTTCTCATGGCACAAGCCTTGGTGTCTTGTATTTGTTTATCTTTGTTTCCTACCAGCGGTGGACTTGCATCAGGGAGGGATCCTGTCATCCACATTTGTGGATGTTCAGAATCTATCCCAGATACTGACCCATGGAAGAGAAATAGTAGATATCTTTTGAGTGAATGAAAGGATGAATGCAAGTCATGTGATCTTTCTCCCTTTTTATTTTCAACGCAAACTTTACATATTATCCTGTTCTATAAATGAGATAGACAAGAGCCACTTCATAATTTATTTTAGATCTTTAAAAATAGTATACGGTCTTGACCGGGCGCGGTGGCTCAAGCCTGTAATCCCAGCACTTTGGGAGGCCGAGACGGGCGGATCATGAGGTGAGGAGATCGAAACCATCCTG
>NW_012115910.1:3652490-3689130 GCF_000951035.1 Colobus angolensis palliatus
AAAAAAAAAAAAAAAATAGTATTCGGTCTTGATAGAGCGAGCACCATCTTCCCCATGTGGTAGGGTTGCACATGATCAGTAGCTACAACTCCAGAAAGATGACGGAGCAAAAGCAAAGAAAAATCCCTTTGGTTCCAGAAAATCTCCTGAAAAAGAGGAAGGCTTATCAAGTCCTCAGAGCCACCCAGGCAAAGCAGGCACTTTTGGCAAAGAAGGAGCAGAGGAAAGGAAAAGGGCTCAGGTTAAGTGACTGGAATCATTCTTATATGATTCCTGGCGGCAGAAATGTGACAAGATGCGTCTCAGACGACTAGAAGTGAGACCTCGTGCCTTGGAATTGCCAGATAACTTTCCTTGGCCTTTATTGTACGCATTGAAAGGATTAATGGCATGAGTTTACTGGTGCAGAGAACCATGGCAAGACTTCGCCCAAAGAAAATTTTTAGTGGTGTCTTTGTAAAAGTCACCCCCCAGAACCTAAAAATGCTGCGTATAGTGGAAACTTATGTGACCTGGGGTTTTCCACATCTGAAGTCTGCCTGTAAACTCATTTGGAAAGGTGGATGAACCAAGGTCAAGAAGAAGACCGTTTCTCAGATGACACAGTGATGAGGAGCACCTGGGGAAGTTTGGTGTCATTTGCTTGGAAGACCTCATTCATGAAATTGCCTTCCTGGGGAAGCATTTCCAGGAGATCTCATGGTTTTTGCGCCCTTTCCACCTCTCAGTGGCCCATCATGCTACCACAAATAGAGTGGGCTTCCTCAAGATGGGCTCACCTGGCTGTCGGGGTGAACACATCAATCAGCTCATCCACCAGCTGAACTAGACCCAGGTGAGGCAGGGCTGAAAACTGCCCTTGGGCTGATTTTTGATGGGCCATGCCTTGCCACTTAAAAGTTCTTTTTGCAGTTACTAGTATTCCTACCAGTAACCTTGAGATTGGGTTACTCTTTTTTTATTTTGTTTGAGCTGGAGTCTCACTCTGTCGCCCAGGCTGGAGTGCAGTGGCGTGATCTTGGCTCACTGCAACCTCCACCTGCCAGGTTCAAGTGATTCTTCTGCCTCAGCCTCCCAAGTAGCTGGGATTACAGGCACCCACCACTGTACCTGGCTAATTTTGTATTTTTAGTAGAGGCAGGGTTTCACCATGTTGGTTAGGCTGGTCTTGAACTCCTGACCTCAAGTGATCCACCCGCCTGGGCCTCCCAAAGTGCTGGGATCACAGGCATGAGCCACCGCGCTCAGCCGAGATTGGGTTACTATTAAGAGTAACCTTGAGATTGGAAGGAAAGAGGAGGCTGGTACTAACAGATGGAGACCTGCTGGGAGCAATGAATGCCTGATTAGGACATCGGGCTATGCATAGCCTAAGAGTTACAGGCTTAAAGATGTTGAGTAGCAAAAAACTGTGTTGCTGTGGTCATTTAGCTGGAAATGAGGAAGGAATAATATTAATAACTGATTTCAAAAAGGACTTGAAAATGTGGATCATTTATTTTGCTGAAGAAATCTTAACTTTTTTTGAAATTACTTTTTATTGCTGTTGTTATTACTTTTAGGTGCCACACTGCAGTAAATTTTTATCAGTGCAGTAGAAGCATATGTTTTTGCTTTTTTGGGGGAATTTTTATCAAGTATCTTCAGAGAAGATTATTTCCTGCTTGATCTTCAAAAACTGGAAAGGAAGGGTCAAAGAAAAGACAGTAGGTGACGTTCATATCAAGCACCTCTCATCACACACAGTCCAGTTCTAAGGAAAAATTCCAGTGTTTTCTACATTGGCTGCCGCCTCATCTGAAATCAGCACATTCCATGGAGGAGGGAGTCCTGCTTTGTTGTGTGGTCTGTCCTAGGGTTTAATGTTGGTAAATGAGTAACTCTAGCATTTGTATAAGGCTCCCTAAGATTCCTGCAGCAATCAACCAAGCCCAGGGACATAATTGAATCTGGAGATTCCTGGGGCTTTGTTTTGAAAAAGACTTGAAATATACATAGGAAGAAAAGCACAAAAATAAATATTCGCTTGTCTCTTCAAAAAGCAAAAAAAGTATATGTTTTTAACCATTCATTGAAGAGTTATACACTTTTAAATAATAACAGTTTCTTTTAATTTGTTTTTGGTAGTCAGTTATAACTGTCTTCACTAATTAAGTGTTGCTTCTAGTTATAAAAAAGTATATTTTGAAAAGAGCTATCTTATTTCCAGGAAAGTAATTTAAAAATTAGCAAACAAATACACTATATTACAGGTAAATAAATAATGCATTTTCTTTGTTACAGCAAATACACAATGTCCTAAAGCTTAGCTTTAAAGTTTAATTTCATTAATCAAAACATTTCCTCATTGATTATCAATACCTAATTGCAGGTCTTATAGGAATAGACAGGGAAGATTTCATCAAAATCTGAGTGAAATTTTAGTGTTTTTGTGAATCTATCTTTTTTTTAAAGATCAGATTATTTTACTAAACATTAAAATGGCTCTAGTGTGTAAATTCTTTCATATTTTGTGTGATGAATGTCAAATATTAGCAATATTTTTAGAAAACATAATTTTAACTGAAATATATTGTATGTATACATCTTACAAAATTGTGTATATTTATATATAGGTTTATCTCTAAATGTACATAATCCCAGAATAAGTAACTTGTTCTCAAATGAAAGCATATTCAACTTAAACATTGAAGTGTATAAGCCTACCTTTCTTATGCAGAATGAACCTTTGCATATTGCTTAACAGTATTCTGGATATACCAAATTAATTCCATGATTTGTAAAATCGTGGTGGTGCCCGACACAGTTCAGTGTATGTGTCCACTGTGTTCTCTTCCTCTACTTTCTTTAGATATGCTGTCGTTTTATCCTCAGTCAAGACAAAACAAAAGAATGGCATATTTGACTGCATTGTTTGGTCTCTGTATTTAAAGACTTCTACTGAATGGAGCCTTGGTGTGATGTAGGTTTGATTGAGGGGAGAAGCAACTGTTGGAAAACCATTTTTGTATTTTTTGTTTTTGGCACGTTGTTAGGGACATAATTCACTATTGCACACCTTGTCTTCAGCATGAGGGCTGCGGGGCACTGGTTCTCTGGATCTGTCTTCTTTTATCTTGTGACTTGGGAGCTTTGAATCTGGCTTTGCATCTCATCTTTGCCATGACCACTAGGAAGCTCAGAGCCTTGTCTTGCTACTTTGGAATGCAGGCTATGCAACAACATACATGACACTTCCACTGGACTGGTTTAGTTTCTGTTCTTCTGGGCTTCCTCATTCCCTGTTCAAGTCTTGTGTCTATTTTATATAATAAATGAGTAAGGAAAATTAGTAAAGGAATCCTTAACTCTGCTCTGGTGCTATATGTAAAATTCCATGTCTAAGAAGAGTGTAATTACTCACTTTAAACAGTAAATCCGGGAAGCAGCTGTCAGACAGGAAATATTTTTGAGTAAAACAATATAGTGAGGTAATAAAACTTCTCATTAGAGCACCTGTCATCATTTAGCCAGTTGGTGACCTTCATCAAGTCTCACAGCTTCTCCGGGCTTTCATTTCCTCACTGGTGGTGGTAGTAACACTGGCCCTGCTTCTGCCTGGGATCTGTGAAACCACGTGACGCTTGCAGGAGTGCCCTGGAGGCCCTGCTAGGGTGGGTGGATGTGGATCCCGGTAGTGGTGCTGCCCCTGGGCATCTTCCATGGTGCTTTTTCATGAGGAACTCCTGAGTGAAAGCCCAGGCCCATGTGGGTGTGGTCATTGCCTCTTTGTTGTGTTCTGAAATTGGACACAGCCTGTGAGTTATTGTGTGCCCTGAAAGCCCCAGCAGTGGGCCCTCCTGACACACAAAGACTTGCTTGTGGCCCTGGGGGTCAGCTTTCCAAAGAGCCTGAGAGTGGAATGGTGGGACCCAGGCTCCTGCAGGGAATTTCATGGCCCGACCTTTTGTGCCTCGGCTCCAGCCCTTTATTTAGTGTGCTACAGTATATATAGATTGAGAATGCTAATTTGTTCTTTGCCAGCTAAAGTACCCAGGGCAATATGACGAGGAGTCAATTTAAAGGACTGCTGTCTTGGGTGGGCCGCCTGGAAACACTCTTGTCTTTGTGCTTGGGCTTGATAGTGCAGCTGCTAGGAAAGTGTGACATGGAATCCAGGGTCTCAGCTGAGCCACACGGCATTCCAGAACACATTTCAGAAATCCTTTAACCATGGGTGTGTTAGAGCAAGGAGTAAAAATAGAGGCCAGACTTTTGGTGGAGAGATGGCTGCATGCTGGCCCAGGTCCCCAGAACCCTGGTTGTGAGATCTGGCCTTGCCCTCAGGAGCTGGGCTTCTCAAACTCTGCACAATCTAGGGGACAGAGCAGGGGCTGGGCTGGAGTCTCGTCAGTCAGCTGAATGGCCGTGTCGGGTGGGGCAACCTTCAAGGCCTGCATTGCTCCCGCATTGGCACACCACCTTGATGTGAGGTCATTGGAACCTCCTGAGGTGACACCACCGAGTGCCTGGCTCACCACAGCCCATGATTCATCCTGAGTCTCTGCTCTCCACCCTAAGCCCTGTGGAGCCCTTGTTTTTGCCAGGAGGAAGTGATCTCGGCAGAGAACTTTCCTAGTCAAGCCACTGGTCATTGCTAGAGTATGCTCAATCCCCTTCTTTGTCCTCTTCCATGGATGAACCCAGGCCTGGCCAAACTTCTGAGCATGTTCCTCCAGCCTCTCAAATATGCAGACCCTCCCTCATGGGATGGGCACGATGCGGGAATGAAAGGCAAGTGGTCTCCCTGCAAATGAAGGAAGCCTTGGAGGATACTGTTCCCCACTGTTTCTCTAGTTTGGTCCCTAATAATTTTATAAAGAGGAAATATAGGAAGGGCTGCGTTGTGGTGGTTGATGAGTTTCCCAGAGAATGTATCTTTAGAGTCACACAATGGGTTGGATGTTACTGTCTCTGACGCTAACACTGATGACGTTGCCCAGCAGTGTCTCGGGCAGCAGTTCCTCATTTTATCCTCATAACAGCTGAAGGAGGTTGCTAGGATTATTCTTCTCTTAATTACATCATGTATTTTAAACATTTGTTTATACTCAAGCGAAGCTTGCATATTCTATATAGCAGGGTCAGAAATAGTGTAAAATATTCAGATTGATTCACTCTTCACATGGATCCTGTGATTTAGGGTTTAGTGTGACTTAGCTTTCAGAAATACATGTTTGGGTAGCAGCTTGAACTATCCGCAACGTACTTTTTAATTAAGTGAGAAGGGATACATAGAGATTGAAGTATGGTATAAGATATAACTTTTTAAATGCTGCTAGAGCTTTTAAATAGTAATCAACTGAGAAACCAATACATCAACCACATTTATTCAGCCCTGTGATAAGGTCTGAGGAAGATCACGAGAAAATGTAACACAAATTGAAATTGACTGCCCAAGGGTTGGTGTTTTTCACCTTCTGCAGTCCCATTCAAGAGGTCAGATGGTGGCTGTGGAGCTTTTGAAAAAGCCGGCATTCACAGAGATCAGTGCATCTTGGTTACTGGACTCACAAGAACTGAGTAGGCCACTTTCTAGAGAATTCTAGGTAGTCAACCATTCTAGAATCTGATTGAGAAGAGTGGTGGAGAGGATTGGGGGGCCACCTGTACCTCAAAGAAGATGGAAAAATGGAGGATGGAAAGAGAAGGAAGGAAGACAGATACAGGGGTATATGTGCATGTTACCAGGATATTGTTTGAACATTGGCCAATTTGTTTTGGTTTGGTTTAGTTCAGTTGTAAATTTGATGTTGAAGGTAGTTTTTATTTGTCTATGTGTTGCAAGTGAATAATGTGTTTTCCCTTATATACAAGTTTATATGTAGGACTCAATTTAGCACAAATAATACTTCTATACTGGAAGGACTACAGTGTAATCATTGGAGATCAGACGCCTCTTATCCTTCCATTTTTTTTCAAAAACGCTTGGTCACAGTCTCACCTCTTCTGTGAACGTCACTTTACGTCAGCCATAAAAGTGAAAGTGAAAAATCATTATGAACTGACATGGAATGATTTGCAGTAATCATTGTCAACAAAGAGGGCACATGGAAAGTATTTATAGTATATCTTTTTGCAAGAAAGAAGAGAAAACAAGAATAAACACATATTTGCTTTCTTTTGACAGAGAAAAACAACTCAAAAAAAAAAAAAAAAAGGAAGAATGAGGATGTGTGGGAATGAGGTATCCAACATAAAAATAGGAATTAGATTTCTTTGAATATGGGTTGGTTATATAATTTTGATTTTGAACTACACAAGTGTTTATATATTCAGAAAACAGAATACCATCAAAATTGAAAAAAGGAAATTTTAAAGTGGAAAAACAGAAACAAAGAAATCTGTCTAAAGTTGATAACACAACTGCCCGGAATAAAGACTTAATTCTGGTAATTTTGAACGGTTTTCTGATCATATATCTTTACTGGAACATATTTTAAGAACAAGAGAAATGGCAAAGAACTGTTGAGATTTACCTGGTGCAATTATAATTGGTAATGGTGTTGTGTTGTAATGCTTCAATGATTTTGTAGGTATTGTAGGTGGTACAAAAAAATAAAATACATTGATGTTATTGGGAATGGAAGTTCTAATTGTGGAAGAAGGGCTACAAGCAGTAAGAATTCTCTCACCTTTTCACTCTCTCTATGAATATAAATATAAATATAAAATAAATAGCAATGATACCTTTCCAACAGTTACACTAATTACAGTTTCCCACATGGATCCTTGGAGAAATGGCAGATTACAGATCTTGACAAGGTTGTGCCTGGGGCATCTTGTGCTGGAAAGCAAGAAGATGTTCAAAGGCCTGTGGAGTAAGTCAAAAAAAGAAACCCAGGAGTAGGCTACAGGGCCTCCTGCTGGCAAGAATAATCGCATTAATAGATTGTAATATATTAAATTAAAAGATTCAGGAGTCTGAAGTGTTACTCAAATAGAGAGAATGTCAGCTTAATAAATTCTGAAGAAATCATGTATTTTATATATTTATTTATTTATTATTTTTTTGAGATGGAGTCTGTTGCCCAGACTGGAGTGCAGTGACCCCATCTTGGCTTACTGAAACCTCCGCCTCCCAGGTTCAAATGGTTCCCCCACCTCAACCTCTCGAGTAGCTGGGAACACAGGTGCCCACCACCACACCCGGGTAATTTTTGTATTTTTTAGTAGAGACTGGGTTTCGCCATGTTGAGCAGTCTGGTCTCGAACCCCTGACCTCAGGTGATCTGCCCGCCTCGGCCTTCCAAAGTGCTGCAAGGTGTGAACCACTGTGCCTGGCTAAAATTATGCATTTTAAAAATCATCATTTTGCAACCTTGACCTAGGCAAGAATTAGGTTTGAGTGATAAAATCACTGGGTTTTGAAAGATTGTTGGAGAATTAGATATTTATGTGTTCTCAGGTATTATCTCACAGATTACCTACTACTTATAAAAGGGAAAACAACCATTACAATGGAATAATCTAGAGGCTAGCCTCTTAAGCTATTGCTTAAATTCAACCCCTCCTGCTGGGGACAACCTGATAATATGTGCCAATATTATGCCCTTGTATAATGCTAGGAGAAATCACCTATGCTCCTCTGTAGTGTTCTTGCCCCAGAAAGCTTTTAATCTGGATTATGAAGAAACAATTGAACAAATTGAGAGTATTCTTCAAAACAGCTGCAGTGAAGTCTCCTCACAGAACTCAGTGTCATGATCCTAAAAGTCACGTGGAAATTCAGGAGACCCAGAAGGGCTAAAACAATCTTGGAGGACTCATACTTCCTGATTTCAAAACTTACTACAAAGCTACAGTAATTAAGAAGGTGTGATACAGGCACAAGGATAGACAGGACAATGGAGCAGAACAGAGAGTTCAGAAATACACCCTTAACTTACACTTACGGTCAGTTGATGATTTTCATCAAGAGCACCAATCACATTCAAGAGCACCAACCACATTCAGTGGTTTTTTAACACATGGTGCTAGGACAACTGGACATTCACATGCAGAACAATAAAGTTGGACTCCTTGTTGATACTATACACAAAAATTAACTTTAAATGGATTATAGATCAAAATATAAGAGCTAAAACAATAAAAGTCTTAGAAGAAAACACAGTAATAAATCTTTATGATGTTGGGGTTAGGCAAGGCCTTTTTAGAAATGACACCAAAAGCACATGGGACAAAAAGAAAACTCGGATAAATTGGACTTCGTAAAAATTAAAGACACTTTTGTGCTTCAGAGAACACCATCAGGAAAGTGAAAATGCCTATAGAATGGGATAAAATATTTGCAAATCATGTATCTCTTAAGGACTTGTATCCAAAATATTTGCAAACCATGTTTCTCTTAAGGACTTTTATGCAAAATATTTGCAAATCACTTATCTCTTAAGGACTTATATCCAGAATGTGTTCTGAAGTTGTGAACTCTTACAACTCAACTTCAAATAGATGAATAACCCAATTGGAAAATGGCCAAAGTATTTCTGCTGACGTTTCTCCAAAAAAGATATTCAAATGACCAATAAGCTCATGAAAAGATGTTTAATATCATTAGTTATTAGGTAAATCCAAGTCAAAAACACTGTGACATACCACTTCAAACCCACTAGGATGGCCGTAATCAAAGACGGTAACAAGCATTGGCAAGGATATGGAGAAATTGAAACCCTCATCCATTGCTTATGGAAATGGTGAAATGGTGCAGTCACTTTGAAAAACTGTTTGGCAGCTTCTCAAAATGTTAAACATGACTTCTGTCATATGACACAGGAATTTTACTCCTCAGTGGAAACATGTGAAAACATATGTCTGCACAAAAACTTGTATATAAATGTTAATGACAGCATTGCTTATAATGAAAAAATAGAAATAATTAAAATGTCTATCAGCTGCTGAATGCATAAATAAAATGTGATATATTAATACAATTATTAGGTAGCAGTAAAAGCAATGAAGTACTGACACATGGATGAACCTTAAAAACATTAGGCTACATGAAAGAAGCCAGTCACAGAGCATACATATTGTATGATTTCACTTATGTGAAATGTCCAGAACAGGCCAATCCATAGAGATGCAAAGTATTAATAGTGGATCAGTGGTTGTCTAGGGCTGGGGAGATGGGAAGAAAAAAGGGGGGAAGCGGGGGGTGACTGCTAATGCTAATGGATTTGGGATTTTCTTTGGGGATGATAAAAAGAGTCTAAAATTGTGGTGATGGTCCCACAACACAGTGAATATATGACAAACTATTGAATTGTACGATGTAAATGGGTGAATTATATGGTGTGTGAATTATATCTCAATAAGGCTGTTTTTAAAAAGCCAACGTCATGAAAAACAAAACAGAACAAAAACTCAGGGGAGAGTGTTCTAAAGAGATCTAAAACGCAATGTATGAACCCTGATTGTATCTTGGATCAAAAAAAAAGCCGTAAAAGATCACATAAGGACATCGAGGAAGTTTGTGTTTGAATTATATGTGGGATCCTATTTTCTTAGGTGTGATAAAGGTATTGAGCTTACGTAGAGACTGCTGTTACTCTTAGGAGACGTGCTAAAGGACTTTAGAGTGCAGTACTGTTTTTCTAGCAACTTTCAAATGATTCAGAAAGCAAAAATGGTGTGTGTGTGTGTGTGGTGTGTACACATGCAAGTATGCATAGAGAGGGAAATGGATCATGGAGTAGTTTGAGGGTAGTTTATTGTACCAATCTTTCAACATCTTTTAGGCTTCAAAATTTCGGTTGCTCCTCATCACTGTGTGTTCCATCTGACAGATATTGGTTGAGTGTACACTGTGTGGTACTGTGATCTGGGTGTGCAGTGGGGACAGTACAATTAACGATGATGTCCATGTCAGCCAATAATCTATGAAGGACAGAGAATGCAATATAACTTAGAGATATGATCGTTGCCTTCAAGGATCTTGATATGAATCTAAATCTTGATAACTAGTGTTAGAAATAAATTCTAAGTGAATCTAAACTATTGTAAGCTAGGGCAGCTTTGTGTGAGTCATTCGGCAGAGGTCACTTGAGAATGATCACACATGGGTGGTTTAAGTTGTCACACCTTTGTGTAGCTGGCAGTGTCCTGAAACAAGGGCACAGAATCCTCTCTTACCAGCAGTTTCCTGTAACACAAAGTTGTTAACATTCAACCTTCTCCCCTGGAATATTATGAGCCAATATTGTATTGGATATATTTTGTTCTTTGAGCTCCTAGAGTTAATAGCTATGTAGTTTACAGGAAGCAAAATACCTGGCATGTCATATACATTCTCTTGGTGTCCTTTTCTTAGTATATTTTATGTGTTCTAATTTGCAGGTTTGACCCCCGTCCTCTGCCACTCAGCTGACCTTTAACAGTTGCTGCTCGAGATGTTATTGATTATTTAAAATTTAGAATGTATACTGTTATCTATTATTAGAATATGATAATCATTAAGTAGATTTAATAACACTGTAAAAATCATCATAAATAGGTCAATTATTTTCAATAGTAATTTAAAGCAGGAAGCCATAAAATATAACACATAATACCTTAGTTATTTTAATGAAAAGGTATGTTAGAGGTATGTTTATTGGCCAATTCTTTGATGTGGCTGAGGCCCCTCTTTTGTGTGAGGGCAGAGCTGCTCTATCAGTCTTTTGGGCTTTCCAGCATCAGGGTTTCGAGTCAAGGGGACAAGAGGGGCTGAAATCCAGCCCATCTCCACTCAGCAAGCTGTGCATCCGTAGCTTTGTGTGTAAAGGACTGCCACCTTTCTCCAGCTTACATTCAGCTTATATAATACCTTAGTTATTTTATTTATGATGGCTTGGCCATATGGGTCCAGTGTTTAAGGTTCAAGGACAACTTTATAAACCATCTTAGTAATATATGAACTAAAAATTTCAGTTTGTTTTTTAAAAGTACCTGGACAATAAAAGATACTTGCACAAAAATTTGAGAAGTAAATGCGTCTGTATTTTTATAATTCCTCCCACTCTTGTCATTTTCAGTTTTCTTGCCCACACTCAATTAAATAATATTTTTAAAAAGTAAAGATAGCCTTTATAAAATTTGTCCACAGCATTTTACAAAGTTTTCTTGAAACTGTCAACTATTTTTATTTTCAAACTTTAATTTCATCAGTTTACATAATATTTAATTAAATTTTATAATTACAATAGCATTGGCAACTGACAGTAATAAATTGGTGAGCAGAATTTCTCTGCTTTGGCAATTGTAAAGTCCACCTTATAGGATGAGTTCTCTGAGTGTGTACCATCACTTTCTGGCTGCAAGGCTATTTGGTGTGGGGTGGACACAGGCCCATCAGAAAGAGGGCAGAGCCATGATTACCAGGCTGGCCAGCTGGTGGAGGTTTGTCAAGGGAGTGTCTACTCTGTATTTTCTTTCTTCTTCTTCTTCTTCTTTTTTTTTTAATGGAGTCTCACTGTGTTGCCCAAGCTGGAGTGCAGTGGCATGATCTTGGCTTACTATAACCTCCACCACCTGGGTTCTAGTAATTCTCCTGCGTCAGCCTCCTGAGTAGCTGGGATTACAAACATACGCCACCGCACCCAGCTAATTTTTGTATTTTTAGTTAGAGACAGGGTTTCACCACATTGGCCAGGCTGGTCTCGAACTCCTGGCCTCAAACGATCTGCCTGCCTCAGCTCTCAAGGAAAATGTTCTTCTTTAAGCCAGTTCCTGGTACAGTTTTCACAGCCAGGTCTGCAGAGGGTTTGAATGTGAGCCTCTGTGCCCAGTTTAGGTCTGGTGGCTCCTGGCAGCATTGTCTGGTAATCCAGTTGTTATTCTGATCAACAAAAGAATTATAGCGTGGTGAAAATGCAAAAATAAAGCTTTCATTGAGGAGCAAAAGTAAAAGGAAAGTGTCAAGTAGGAACAAAGATGATTACAAAGAAATGTGGATATTCTCTGCTTGGAGAAGAGAAGTTACAAAATTTATTACGCTAATAAAAATGTGATTAAAAGGAGTGACATTGGAATCTTTCCTTGTGTAATCTGTCTTTGAAGGATTTAAGACATGTTCACTTCTGGATTCCATGCTCTGCCCTCATCTCAAACATGACTCATCCTGCGAGAATGGTTTCATGCTCACCTTTCCAGGCACATGTTCTGTGGGAAGGATGAGAGATTTCCAGGAATGTTTCATGCTTAGGGTTAAGCAATGGATTTTCTGTGTCTGTTGCGTTCACTTCATTGCCTTCCCTTTCAAAGATTCAGTTTTGGGGTTACGTGTCCTCATGTCACCCAATGGATGGTTCCCTGGGTGGGGGCCCCCTCAGTCACCAGGGGTCACAAATAGCCTTGCCTTGAACACCGTTCATCTGGATCCGATACACAGGAGTTCTGAGAGACAAGAGATTCACATATGGGTTCAAAAGTTCCATCATTTAAACATATTGAATAGGTATAAATGTAAACTTGGGTAAATAAACTATACAATGTCTATTTCAGAAAAAGATATATTCAGAATGGGTCTTAACCTGGTTTATCCCAGTATATCTTCCAAATCTTAATTACGTAATGGGCTTAAAAAAAGTAAATTTTTGTTCAGATGATAAAGATTGTAAAGTTATCCCTGAATACATTTGTATCTGAGGTGCTTTTGTAGCTTTGGGGATGACTGAATAATTTTCTCCTTAAAAATTTAACCACTAGGCGACATTGTTTTGCCTATGCCCATTATTCTGTCTGAGGTATCTTTCATTTTTATTTTTTTAAATTTTATTGTTAAAATCTATTTCCTAGTTCTTTTAAATTTAAACGATTTGTATTTAGGTATTTACAAAGACTGGGTAGATTGAGGAGCTGATATAAACAAAAGATATTTTGTGCCATTAGAAAATAATCTCCAAAGAATCATTTGTATCCTATTTGTAAAGTGGGGAGTAATTTACTACTCGTGTAATTTACATGCACTCAAAATACACATTTTTAGACCCCTGCCCTCCATCTTGTACCATCCAACTGAATGTGAGGTTGAATAACAAGAACCAGTGGATCATCTGACAGTTTTTTTTTAGGGGGTGGCTGTGATACCTGGGTCCTCTGAAGTGTCTTGCTGGTGTCTCCTTGAGGAACTGCAAAGCCCATGGTTGGGACATGTTGCTGTTCTTCTCTTCCCTTCCAATTAAGTGTAGTCTTCCCCATAAAATCGTATCTCTTTATTTCATATTCTAAATAGAGCAATATTATTTTATATGTAAGTTTTATGACGAATCATTTCATAACCACAGATGCACAGTAGGAGGAGAATTTTTTTTTTGGGGGGAGGAGAATTCTTTATATTAAACTCATATCTTTTGATGTGCCTCGAAGTGGTAGACTCTATGTTACAGTTCTGTATGCAAAGCCTGTTTTGTTGTGTCGCCCAGGCTTGAGTGTAGTGGCATGATCTCGGCTCACTGCAGCCTCCCCTTCCCCGACTCAGACAATTCTCCCACCTTAGCCTCCTGAGTAGCTGGGATTATAGGCATGCACCACCACGCCCAGCTAACTTTTGTATTTTTAGTACAGATGGGGGTTTCACCATGTTGGCCAGGCTGGTCTTGAACTCCTGACCTCAAGCGATCTACCCATCTTGGCCTCCCAAAGTGCTGGGATTACAGTGCTGGAATTACAGACATGAGCCATTGCGCCTGGCCTTGTGTTTGTTTGTTTGTTTGTTTATTTTTAATTTAAGTAGAATAACCCTTCGGGGTTTTCTTTCAGCAGTAACTCAGCTGACCGGTCTGCCTTACGATAATTTCAATAGGGTTGAATATGGCGAGAACCAACCTTTACGCTGTTTGCTGGAGTGATGCAGACCTTCTAAAGATCACTTTGAATAGGTGGAGGAGAAAGACTCCCCACCCCCTGCCATGAATGCCTTTATGTTACGGGAGATGGGAGCAAGCTTCAGCTATGAGATGCTTCCATAGTCACCTTGCCCCTACCTGTCCAGTGTCCACCTTTGTATACTTTCTTCAAAAGAAAAATAAAGTCACCATCTTCCCCATTCATCCAACCAGTTGTCTTGAAGTGGAAGATTTTAAAAATTCCTATTTCCTTTCCAATTTTCAACCCTTCCAGGGAATCTGTTATTTATACCTTACTAACAGGAACCTCAGGAGATCCTGTCCGAAAGGCTGGTTCTGATAGTTGAGAGGGAACAGAGAACATGATCCCACTGGCTGTGGGTAACATGAAGAGACAGCACCACTGAGAAAGCCGAGCAGCCCCGAAAGAAGAGAGACTCCAAGCTCACGGTGTTTGTTGGGGCCAGTCCCAGTTGGGAGTTGTTTGGGAGGGTCCTCTCCGTGGATGGCCTCCAGCCTTTAAGGTGCACGGCCTGTGACTTAACGTGGCAGGTGGGAGGTAGAAAGGAGCTGAGGCTTCTGCCTTGGGAATGGAAGGGTGCACGGTCACCGCACGATTCTAGCAATGACCACAGGTATCCACTGGTTCTGTGAGGCACTGAGTCCTGCAGGCCCGCACTGCTTGGTGTTTGCAGGGAGGCTGCATCTGTGTTGGCTGTAATGACTTATTGGGGCATGCTGGGCTCTAATGCTTAGGACTTGGCAGGGAGAGGGGTCCACACTGGGCTATTTTGGGAACATACTCTAATTTTTCTTTGAATCGTTCAGTGTAGTCATTTATTTTTCATGTAGTTTAAAAATAATTAAAAATGTAAATGAGTCATCTGCACAAAAAAAGCCCATTTGTTCTTGCCAAACTTTGGAAGAAGTCTGCAAGTATGACAATCTGTGTAACTGATAGAATCTACAAGTCAAGGACACCATAGAATTGCAACCACAATAACTCTTTCTTCATAAACATTACAGTACTTCCTTAATCAGCATTTTGTGCATTTTATTTGAATGAGGTAGAAGTTATATAGCCCAGGTCTAATAGTATGGCTTGTGCTACACTGTATGGTGTACAGGCATGGTTCTCTGTCCACCCCACCGGGGCTGACAGCCAGACCAGCAGGGACACTGTGGCTGGGACAAGGTCAG
The DNA here is from genome assembly GCF_000951035.1 of Colobus angolensis palliatus. Taxonomy (NCBI): domain Eukaryota; kingdom Metazoa; phylum Chordata; class Mammalia; order Primates; family Cercopithecidae; genus Colobus; species Colobus angolensis. The sequence goes on from NW_012115910.1 coordinate 3,667,550, forward strand.
GGCTGGACTGGGTGCCAGGTGAGAGTTTCTCCTGGAGCTTTGGGGAATGAGCCATGATTGGAAGTGGGATGAGAGGATGGGCAGGAGACTCAGGGTAGAGGAATTGCTTGGTGCATGTGTCCTGCTGACAACAAACAGCATTTACCATGGGCTTCTGAGCTGTTAGGGATAGAGGAGGCGGCCCCTGCTGATGGAGATAGAGCTCCTGCCTGGATAGACTTGCTGCAGGCCTTTTGTCTCCCTGGTCCAAATTATACAGGAAAATGCCATCTTCTTCTTAGAGTCTTTTGTTTTTTTATTTCAAGTAGGAAACTTAGATACTTGCTTTTCTGCATTAAGGCTAGGATATTTATTTTTTTAGTTTTAAATTCATGGAGTGATAAAAAGAAGTGTGAAATATTTTCTAAATGCTACTAGATATTTTTAGGCCTTTCTGCTTAAAAATAAATGACATATACATACCACATGGTATAATTCATAGATATCATCCTTGCATTTGCAGAGATCTTTGCCATAATGAAAACTAAGTCTTTGGATGATGTATTATTTTTGCTAAAATCATTTCCTCACAAAATTTCAAGTTACTCTGCAGACAGGATTTGTCCTTTACCTAAACTTTGTTTTGCATAATTTAATAATATCAATAAGAAAACTTTAAAAGTGCCCCAATGTTTGAATAGTGCCATATGGTTTGCGAGTTGCCTTTTGCTTATTTCACATCAGTTAATCCCAGGCTTGCTTTTAGCTAAACAGTTGTGTCTGTCTTATTGCCCTAGAACCTTCCTGAGATCTGAGACCATACACTGTAGTATCATTTATGTTATAGACTCCCTAGGAAATACCCTGTAAATGGTAGGTCCTGATACATGATGCAGAATGCATGAAACTGTATTTCTCATTTTATATTTATTAATATATTATTTCTTCTATGGGATGTAATTCGTTCATTGGACTCACATTTCAGCAGGCTGCTATTAGCTACTCTGGTGGTTGAGTTTGGTAAGGGGACAGAATTGTCCACTCCAAGGGAGGAAGGGAATCAGTACAAATGTTATAGAGTTGTGGAGAAAGTGTTTAGTACCACAGAATTGAAATCTTAGCTTTTGCAGAAAATACTTCTAATTTCAGCAGGAGTGGATAGGGATGAGGAGAAAGTGAAGATGAAAGAGTATGAGCTGGATTTTAGAAGGGGCTGGTGTTTTGTTGGACTTTGAAGGCATTCCAGGCAGAAGAACAGCATCCACAAGACTCTGGAGATGTGAAAGCAGGGGTTTCAGGGAGCTGTGGACTTGCAGGAGAAGGGTGTGTGGGAGGCAGGGAGGGTCATCATGGGAAAAGGCAACTGATCAGGTCGGTTAGAGCGTGGAGGAAGCCTGGCTGTAAAGACATGGGTTTTGGAAACTATGAGGAAATTGGGACATTTGGTGTAGGGCTACTCTTTGGAAAGGTTTCCTCTTTTGAATGGAAGGAGGTGTGGAAAGAGGAAGGAAAGAACAGTCTCAGCTAGCCAGCCAAGACAGGGACAGACTAAAGATAAGGGAGCAGAGAAAAAAATGGGTGAAGCCTTAGAAGATATGTGAGCTTAGCCCTTTTCTGAAACCACGTTCCTTGCAGGAACTCCTTGGGGTCTCTGCGGACAGAAGCTTGGTGAGGGTGGAGCCCAGGACAGGAACATGTTGGGCGAGGTCTTCCGGGACTTGGAATGGCTGCAGCAATGATATAATGGGGCTGAGAGCAATGAGGAGGAACATCTACTTGGGGGCCCTGTTGGGGTCACCACACGTGACTTTGTGGGGAGGGCCAGTTTCCTCTGGCAGTGTCTTGCAGCCTGGGAGAAAGCTGAGGGACTTAGGGATTGGAACTGGAGCACACTGTGGGTGACAGTGAGTGGCCGTAGGAGAGGCTGGGCCCCATGAGACCCTATTGGTTTGGTGTGAAAAGGAGGAAGTACCTCTGTATTGTCAAATAGCAGCATCCACACAACTCTCTATCTGTGGCCAGAATATAGAGTTCCCTAATTGAAGGTTTTGGACATGTGAGTGGCTATTAAAGTAGCCTGGCAAAGAAGGCCATGTGATTGAACAAGTCAAGAAACGATGAAGTGTTTGAAAAGTCAGTGTTTCTGTTTATGCCTTGATGGACAACAGCAGGTATATAGGAAGGAGGACAGCAAATATCTACTACAGTCATGGGGCACCAGGGCATGCTGGGCCAGGCCTCTGTAGAGGACTTAGACATTCTCCTTGGAGTGTGGCTTATTCTTGTGTTTCCATTTTGCACTGGAACATGGTTTTCGGCCTCAGTTCTCATTGGCAGGTTGTGCACTGGGTTTTATCTTGGAGCCTTGAGGGTGGGAGCTGAGCACACATGTGTGTGCAGAAAACCATGCTGGAGAGGAGGGTGTGGGCAGAGTCACCTTGCAGGGACCGACATGGGGAAAGCATTTTCACATGATGGTTTATCTTTCCTTAGCTGATATATTTTTTAATTTTTAATTTTGAAGATTCACAGGAGGTTGGAAAGGTAGCACAGAGGTCCTGGTTTTGTCGTCTGTAGTATAGGACAATACCAAAACCAAGAAGAGGACACTGGCGTAGGTGCCCGCCACATGCACATCCTCACACCTGGAGGTCCACGCAGGCCAGACACGGTGCCCTCCTTCACCCGAAGACCTCCTTCTACCCCGTTTCAGGCACAGCCACCTCCTCCTGCTGTCCCCAACTCTGGCAATCACCAGTCTGTTCTCCATTGCTATGATTTTTGTCATTTTGAGGATTTTGTATCAGTAGGATCATAACGTATGTGACCTTCTGAGACTTTGCTTTTTTTCACCCAGCATAACATCCTTGGGCCCCACTCAGCTTGCTGTGTTGCCTCCTTTTCCCTGCTGAGGGGTAGCCTGTGGTACAGGTGCACCAGAATTTAACTGTTCACCACGATCCGTGCACCACGTTTTCACAGATATATACAAGATTATGCCCTAGCTCATTTTTAATTGTGTGGTGAGTATATAATTTTAAATTTCCAATAGATGCCATAGTAGCAGCTGGTATTGAGTGCTTTGCAGTATCCCACGAGGGGCAGTGACATGACTCTCACCCCTGTGTCACCACTGGAACCTGAGGCACAGAGGGGTGAGATGACTCAAACTTTAGGGGGACAGGGAGTCACACCGCAGCATCAGCTCCAGCACTTCTGCTCCCTGCATGCAGCTGCCTTCACATCAGTGCAATGAGGCCACAACATTATTTCAGCTTCATGGAATAGCGTCCAGAATAGTCCCCACCTCAGCACGTTGGCTTGAACGCGTTCTCTTACATCAGTTCATGCCATGTTTTGCCCATCCGTCCTTAGTGGTACAACGGGACTGGCTCACTCATCCAAGCAGTGCCACCACGGCAAGTTTAACAAGCGTAGAAAATTGGTCTGGTCCTAGCTCCATGTCCCTTCATACCTGGTCAGCCCCTCCTGGGTGCCTGGTGACCTTGGGCAGCTCCCCAAGGGAGCAGCCAGCCCTCCTTCTTTGGGGCCTGGACTTCCCTTGGTAGCGGTTACCCTGGGCTTTCCTCTGCGTCAGGCACCTTGTTGGATGAACCAGCTGTGCGGAGGTGATAATGTTGGCATCCGACAGGGCCTCGCAGAGAGGAAGCACCTGGGCGGGTGGGCCTCTTCTACCCAGGGGTTGGGCTCAGCTCTGTCTCCAGCTCTTCCAGGGCCCAGTTCTCAGAGCAGATGGTGGGTATCTAGCTGTGTTCAAATCCTAAGTTAACATTTTCTGTTTGTGGATCTTATGAACCTGAAGATCATTACATTCAACAGCATCAAGTAGGTGACCTCAGAGATCAGAGAGTCAATTTATGGGCAAGGAATTGGAGTACAGCGGGGTCGATGGGCAGCTCAGGTTGATTGACACTCTGGAACTTTCTGGCACCTTTTTTATATTGTACAGCTTGAAGCTGAGTCCAGCCAGGGCAGCCTGTGGTACCGGCAGAGGGTGTCCAGGTTCCTGTGTCTTGAACAAAGAATTGGACAAAATGTACAAACAAAGCAAGGAAAGAATGAAGCAATGAAAGCCAAGGTTTATTGAAAATGAAAGTACATTCCACAGGGTGCGAGTGGGCCCGAGCAAGTGGCTCAAGAGCCTGGTTACAGAATTTTTGGGGTTTAAATACCCTCCAAAGATTTCCCATTGGTTACTTGGTGTACACACTATGTAAATGAAGTAGTAGCCCACAGTCAGTCTGATTGGTTGTGGGAGGGGACCCATCAGAGGCTTAAGCGAAGTTATAAAGTTACACCCTATGCAAACATCTGATTGATTGCAGAAAGTGACCAATCAGAAGCTGAAGTGAAGTTACAAAGTTATACTCTTATGCAAATGAAGACTTGGCCTGAGACCAGACTGGTTGTGAGAGGGGAGCAATCAGAGGTGCTTTCAGTTTTTCATCTTTATGCAGGAAAGGGGAGTAGCCTCTGGTCCTTTTGTTACTTGGGAATGCAAAGTTGGGGTTTTCCTTTTGATTTAGGTCTAGGAAGTCAGCGTGAATTGGCCTTAGGGTCCCTGTCTTCAGACATTACTCTCCTGCCTCACCTGTGTTATCCTGTGTGAGAGGACTCCTCCCTGAAGGACCTAGCACTTCTCTGCAGGATGGACCTTGTGAGCAGCTGAGGAATGAGGATCATGAGTCTGGAAAAGGCTTTGTTACCTTTTTAAAACCATATGAAATGAGGAAATACTGACACACAGCAGTGTTTGGCTGCCAGAGTTGTCAACCTCTATCTCTCCTTGCCATACGTGTTAGTTTGTCACGTGTACACGACTTCCATTTCATCAAACTGCTCTTCCAATGACAATGACTTTTACTTTTTTAAAACCTATGAGATTAATTTGTTTCTCTTCCTCTGGAGCCGGAGCTACATCACTAAAATGTTAATCAGTGATCGTGGGAACGGCCGAGGAACATTGGTTTCTTAATGGGATCTGCACAGGGGAGCACCCAGGCCTTCTAAGGGAACCAGCTCTTCCCAGCACTGAGCGCCTGTGGGGAGACATGTTCTCACTGGCATTTGGTTCATTTATGTTCTAAAATGAGTTTAGACACTGAATTGTTGTCATGAATAACATGCAAAATAGTGTGTACTGGGCTGAAAATAGAGACTTACTAAGTACCAGTTAAGTAAAAGAATGTTTAAAAGTTTGTGTATAATCTTTTGTTATTGGAGGGACACGTTGAGACTTCATTGAAGTGTTTTCCACATTGTGATCAAAACTGGAATTTGCTCTAATAATCCTTAAAAAAAAAGACAAGAGATGGTGCAGGACCAAGGTGCTGTGCCCACTCATGTGTTCGTTTACTTAGCCTGAACACCAGCAGGGTTACCAGGTCCTATTCTGGGGCAAGGAAAGGCTGGATCAGATGCAGCCCTGCCTTTAAGGCACTCACTGCCTAGAATTGGGTGGGTGGCAAGGCCCACTGCTCACCAGTCACCATCAGGACCCCTAGGATAGGCCGTGCTGGGTTAGGAATTGTTGAACAGCCAACTCTCCGAGGAAACAGTGGTCTTATGAATTTCACTTATGAAAAGGATGTGTAGTACATAATTTAAAATAATACTAGACTGGGCACAGTGGCTCATGCCTATAATCCCAGCATTTTGGGAGGCCGAGGTGGGCAGATCACCTGAGGTCAGGAGTTTAAGACCAGCCTGGCCAACATGCTGAAACCCCGTATTACTAAAAATACAAAAAGTTAGCCAGGAGTGGTGGTGCATGCCTGTAATCCTAACTGCTCGGGAGGCTGAGGCAGGAGAATCACTTGAACCCAGGAAGTGGAGGTTGCAATGAGCCGAGGTCGCACCACTGCACTCCAGCCTGGGCAACAAGAGTGAAACTCCACCTCAAAAAAATAAAAAATAAAAAAATACGATATGTTCAGTACTCTTTAATGCAAATTCCGTAGAGCCAGTTGCTGATCAGATGCTTTTGGTTACTTGAGCCACACTCATGTCCATGGGCCATGCTGTGGCTGAACTGATGGAGCCCAGTTCCAAAATGAATGTTGATGGATATTTCATTTACAGTGAGTAAAGTGAGAGAGTGAATGTTGGAATGTCCTCTTTCCTTCACTGATATGAGACTTTGCTGAACTGGATTAAGTGTATGAATACTCACAGTGTTTCCTTAAATTATTATGCAATTCACAATGTGGAAGCGACAGACAGGACCACTTGTGAATGTGTTCTGCATTGTCAAGGTTTCCTCATCACCATCCTAGGTCTGGACCAAGGCTTGGCAGGCTGTGGTCAACAGGCCAGATCCTGTTTTGGTACAGCCTGCAGTCTAAGAGTGGTTCTTACCTGTTTAAAGGTATTTTTTAAAAAAATAAACAGGAAAATAATATTTTGTAATATATAAAAAATTATATGAGATTCAAAATTGTGTCCATAAGTGAGATTGTATTGGAACACAGCCAAGTTCATTCATTTATGTATTGCTTTTTTGCCACAGTGGCTAAGCTGAGTAGCTGTGACACAGATCATATGGCCCACAAAGCCTAAAATGTTTACTATGTAGCTATTTATGGAAAATGTTACTTATCCCTGATCTAGACAATCAATAAAACAATAACGTGTGCCTTGATTTGTCACATTTGCTCATTTCCATGGCATAATGCCATGACTGATAACCAGCCACTAAAGTGAGACATGAGTGTGGAGCTGGGCAGAGGCTGTGGCAACTCCCATCAAGTAGTATTCTTACCAGAAAAGGGTCCGATCCAGACCCCAAGAGAAGGTTCTTGGATCTCATGCAAGGAAAGAATTGGAGGCAAATCTATAGAGTAAGGTGAAAGCAAGTTTATTAGAGAAGTAAATAAACAAAAGAATGGCTACTCCATAGGCAGAGCAGCGCCTGAGGTCCTGGTTGCAACTTGTATCATTATTTCTTGATTATATGCTGAACAAGGTGTGGATGAGTTTTCCTGGAAAGAGGTTGACAGTTCCTGGAACTGAGGGTTCACCCCCTTTTTAGACCATATAGGGTAACTTCTGGGCCTTGCCATGGCATTTGTAAACTGTCATGGCACTGGTGGGAGTGTAGGAGTAAGGACGAACAGTGGTCACTCTCATGGCCATCTTGGCTTTGGTGGGATTTAGCCAGCTTCTTTACTGCACCCTGTAATCAACAAGGTCTTTATGACTTCTATTTTGTGGAGACCTCCTATCTCATCCTGTGACTAAGAATGTCTAACCTCCTGGGAATTCAGCCCAGCAGGTCTCAGCCTAATTTTACCCAGCCCCTATTCAAGATGGAGTCGCTCTGGGTCAGATGCCTCTGACAGTATTTCTACCCCCGGACAGAATGGATTTTAATAACCCCAAAGGTACAGATAACAGTGAAATGAGTAGGAAGTGATAAGGGCTACATATTTATTATCCTTATTTTTAATATATTTTATTTAACCGTAAGTTTATATAATTTACTTTTTAATAATTAATATGCTACCAGCATTCCAGAAAATTTAACAGTTGGCTCTCGAGAGCCCTATGAGCTGGTTTTAGGGCATCTGTGGCTGGGTGGAGGGGAGGCTTCTTCACCTGGGACTCCTGGGAAAAAGGATTTCCTGACCAGTATATTTAGGGATGAGGCAGAGTTGCCAGGGAAATAAGAGGTAAGACTTCTCTGCAGAGGAGAGAGCAGTCAGGGTCACAGGGGGATAGAGGAGCACAGGGTCAGGGGCCATGAGCATTGCGGTGGGGGCCAGGAGGCTGCTGGATATACCCTGCACTGAAGCCTTGAGTAAAAACACAAAAAAGACTGTGGCTAGTGTGTATTCAAAACCAACATTTTTTCCCCTTTGCTTTAACATAAGAAAAGACACAGCCTTATTTTACCCATCCCCTGTTCAAGATGGAGTTGCTCTGGCTCAGAGGCCTTTGACACTTCTGTTAGGGCTGGCGGGCAAAGAGTAACTTCAGTATAGGTTACAACTGCTCTACCCTGTGTTGCTGCATTCAAACTGAAGAGAGGTTTTCAAGGGGAAATGAGAACTCTGCCCCGCTACTGTCATTTACTGAGGGCTTCACATAGAAAGCCCAGGGAAGGGCAGGGGTCTCCTCCTCATGAGACCCAGTATGTGGAGGGAACTGCAGGGAAGGGACCCCAGAGTGGCCCAGCCATCCTTCCTCCAAAGAACAGCACTCCTGTTGTTCTCTAAGGTACTCAGGTGTGGAAGTCACGTGGCTTCCTTACTTCAGGATACATAACTGGTAGTCGAACAAATCTACCATGGCAAATCCAAACCAGGACAGTGGAAGGCCTGGAGGTGGCCAAGGGAGACCCCCAAAGCTGCTTGGTCCCAGCATCCTCTCTGGTCACTGCTGGCTGTCAGCATGGTGGCTGGCATGGGCCACCTTGGTCAGACCGGGCTCAGGTACAACTTCCTTTTCCTTCTTCATTCCCCTCTGGTACCAGAGGGGCATGCCATGGAGGGTGTAGCCCTGGCAGGTTGTGAGGATGTCAACAGAGCCACCTGTGACATCAGCAGTTACTTCATGGGCTGGACTTCCAGGTGTAAGCAGACAGCTCCCAGCCTTCAGAGGGAAGAACCCCAAAGCTTCAGGAACAGAAATCCTGTCACACTCTCTTGGGGACCTGGTCACTGTATAAAACACCATGTAAATATTGCTGTATTCTAATACACATTTTGTTTTCATTACTAAACACGTTCATGTTTCTGAAATAGAGGCAGCCCTTGGATTTTTTTGTTTTTAACAGACCATGACATGGCCCAAGGCACCCTAGCATGGGGAAAATATGACGAGCTTTCTATGTCTTTAATAATACTACGTTAAGCTTTCAAAAGCTAGTGGCAAAAATGTGTAGACATGTGGCATATGTATTACTACACGCTCTCCTATTTTGGAATTTGGTTTTTTTTTTTTTTTTTTTGTTAAAAGGTTAAGGGACTGACAGTTTATGCAGATCAACAAACCCTAAAATTCAGCTGTTACATCTTAGTGAACTTATTTTTCAATATTATTGTCATTTGTGTTTTAAAATTTAGTAAAGTTACAATGTAATATTATTTTCAACATAGGAAGCAAAAGTGTTGTCTATGGACAAATTATTATGAGGATGCAGAGAAGTAAACTCCTTTATTTGCTTAAAATCTTTTTTTTTTTTCTAATAGGCTAGAATTAAGATGAAAAAATTAACTTTTAGCTCTTGAGAGTTATTAAAGAATTAGTTTACTTTGTGAGTGCTAAGTCAAAGCAAATGAGGGACAGGGTGGCAGATCTGGAGTCTGGGGAGGGGCACCATTGAACTCATGCACATTGAGGACTAATTTGGGCCAGGCCCAGAGCTGGGCATTTTGCTTCATCGTTTCTGTTTTGATTTGAAAGAAGCTGTCAGAAACTGCAAGAAAGGAAATATTCCCTGGGTTTTCCTCAGGCCAGTCCAGTGCATACTGGAACCAGGGCGCACAGAACCAAATGAAGTGGTTCCTTCCCCACACAGCCCTGTCAAGCTGAGCTGTGAAGAGGTGAGACTGTTGCCCCACTGAGTCCCTGCTAGAGAGGGAGGGCAGTGGAGGATGGAGACAGGGCAGAGGTGGGTTTAGGACACTGACCCTGCTGCATTCATCACAGACATGCCTTGTTTTTTGAGTGCATCGTGTACCAGATGCCTTGACCACATTAGTTTATATACTACGCATTGCACCTGGGAAGTAGGTAGGCCCATTCCCCTTTACAGGTGAGGAATGTGAGCTGCAGAGGGACAGCTGGGAAGTATCAGATTCAGGATTTCAACCCAAGCCCCTCCCACTTAGCGTCCAGGCTCTTTCCCAAGGCACTACCCTAAATTTCAGCTCAAGCCGGGGACTTTGAGTTTGGCTCTGGCTGGTGAGAACACCAAGCAATAAAAAGTGTAAATTGTCAGTCATGAGCTGTTTCATTCAGAAGGGGACGGATCCCTAAATTTTCTTATGGTCTCCTTCACCAGGAGTGAATGGGTGCATCCTTCTGCCAAGCCCCAAGCCTCCTCCCCACGGCCCAGAGCCCTGCCCTGTCCTCTGCTCTGTGAGGCCTTCCTGCATCTCTCCTGGAAAAATTGTCTCTTCCTCTGCGTGGCTCGTAAGATTTCTCATTTCTGCCCAGTGCCTGTTGCACTATAACCTCCACCTCTGAATCTCCCTCTATGTTTTAAGTCACTTGCAAACAGGAACTGGGTTTTCCCCTTTCTTAGATCTTCCCAGTACTCCTTGTGAGGGCTCTGGGCCTGTTTTCTGTCTGTTAAGTGGGATGACCGTTCCTGGCTAGGTTGCTGTCAAAGGCCTGGTATGTTGGTACATTTGAGCGTCAGTCAGCGTTAGTTTCCTTCTACATGAGGACACACTGAGTGAGCCCAGGCCCCTACTTATGTAAAAGGGGAAGGATTTATCTGAAAACGTATTGTCATTTTTTTTCAAGGGGATGTCGGGGTTTCTGTTAAGTTTTTCTCGTTTCTTTAGCCAAGCTGAAGTGTTCTGCCTTGGCGGGGAGTAGAAGGTGGACTGTGTGCCTGGGGGGGGCCCCCTTGGCTCAGGAAGAGTGCAGGAGGGGATGGGGAGTCAGCTGGAAAAGTGGCCTGTGTTTTTGCTGAGGCTGGACAGTTAGGGCCTCCCGTGTTGGGCCAAGCTCACCGCCTGACTTCTGTTTGTTGTGCTTTTTGTGTTCTTTATCTTAAAGAGGCCTCTCAGACAGTTAACTTCAGGTCCCTCCAAACCAGTACCTGCCCTGTGGTACGGGTTTTGTCCAGCCAGTGGGAAGCTGTGGGTGGAGGACAAAGGGAAGGCTCTCAAGGTCAGGGATGTCCGCAGCTATTTCCGGTGCTTGTCTTTAGGCTGAGGTGATATAATTGCTCTCTGGAAATCACACACTTGCAGTAAAAGTTCTGGTTATAAAAGTTCTGCAATAAAAACTCCCACCACAGTTTTGTATCTGGTTGTTCAAGGTGACTGGGGGCTAAAGGAAGGGCCCAAGAGGTTCTTGAACGTAGGAAGAGATGCAGGGCGGCTGCACTTCCTTAGCCACACCACACAGTCCCTTCAGATCCCTGCCCTGTCACCTGTCACAGCACAGCAGGCCTAACATTGGATTCCCTCAGTCCAGTGAAGACAGCCTGGATACATCAAGGAATCGCCCGTCCTCCAAATCTGGGGGCCGCGATATAAAACTGAGAGGAGTTAACTTGGAGAATTGTGGTGTTAGGGCGCATACGAAGATGGTGTTTCTTCGTGGGCTGTCAACAGGTTGGGCTGCTTGACTTCAGAGCATGGTGGAGATTGGAAGTGCAGATTAGCGGAGGACGAAATGCCAGGCCAAGGCTGGAGACATCCATAGGAGCAGGCATGAGCATTGTGAGGTCTGCAGACTGTCCCTCGGGACCCCCAGAGACAGGTTGTGGAGGGGACAGAACTTCTGGAGTGGAATAGCCTCAAATATAAAGTCTTCTCTTTCTCTCTCCATCCTTTTCTCCCTCTATTCTCTCTCCCTCCCTCACCTCCTCTCGTGCTCTTTGTCTCTGTCTCTCTTTTTCCAAAGGTAACTGAGGTTCAGGTGGTAAACCCAAGCGACCCAAGCGTGTGCCCTGGCCTAGTGCAGCCTGCTGTTTACCAGTGGCCCTTCAGTCAGGGTTCTGTGTTCTGAAATTTCTTTTCTTTTTCTTTCTTTCTTTTTTAAACAGGGCCTTGATCTGTCACCCAGGCTAGGGTGGAGTGGTGCCATCTCTGCACACTTCAGCCTCCACCTCCTGGACCCAAGCAATTCTCCACCTCAGCCACCAGAATAGTTGCGGCTACAGGCACACACCAACACACCTGGCTAGTTTTTGTATTTTTCGTAGAGAGGGGGTTTTGCTGCGTTACCCAGGCTGGTCTCGAACTCCTAAGCTCAAGTGATTTGCTCGCCTAGGCCTCCCAGCGTGCTGGGATTACAGGCGTGAGTCACTGCGCCCGGCCTTTTCAGAACTCCTGATGCTGGTGGTATTTGGGAAGTGGGCGAGCCCGATGCCAGGTCTGGCCTTGCCAGGCAGGGCTGTGCCCAAGGGTGGGTGGCCACAGGTCTAACAGTGGACGAGAAGTGCCCGGAGGCCACATGGCTGCTCACCAGTGCCTGTCAGAGCCGCTCAGCTCAGGTTTCGCCAGCCCAGGGATCCTCTGGGAGGCCCAGTCTCTATTTTGAGAAACGGTTCACGATGAGGTGATCAAGTGTCATATTTTCAACAGAGAATTAAAGGTACCCAACCCTTAGCTCTTAGCTCAGAAAACACTAGTATCAAAACAGGCCGGCTCTGGGCCTCTATTTATGCATATTTTCACATCTCCTTTTTTTCTATTTTTCTTACTGGACAGTATCTTTCAGTATAGAATAATACCATCCTAAGTAAAATACTTTTGCCATTTATTTTAAGCCGTGAAACTTCTACTTATTAATAGAGGCAGAAATAAGATTGTAAGGTGATTACATTTGAGGTAATAAATACCACAGTCTGGTTGTTTTTATAGCAAATATGCACAAGTTTGTTAGCTGGATTGCAATGAAGTAGTCAAAAACAAGGACTGGAAATCAGGCACTCTCCATTAGACACTGGCGTGTGCGCATCCTGCAGACGTCCATTTCCCTGAACTGTGGTGTCATGTGAGTCTGTGGCCCCAAGTGAAGGGAGTTGGGTTCATTTTCCTGAGAAATTCTCACAGCTCTGTTGAGTTCCAATCAGTTACGGGCTGTGTGGAGAGCGGGCTAGTCAGATTTCACTGCTTTTCAGTTATTGACAAAAGTACATAGAAATGGATGGGGCTTATCAGCAGGCAGCAGAGATACCTTTCAGAGCACACGGCCTCCTGTCTCACGTCTCGCTCTGCAGTTTTTGTCTTAGGATTTCCACTCGGTTTGGTTCTCTTTTCCACACTTTGCTGGAAGGAACTCAATACAGCTCTGCTCCTTTTTTTGCCCCCCCACTGAAGGAAAAAACAAACATTTTGAGTGGCTTGGTGAAAGCAAATCACTATCCTTAATATGTTCTTGCCTTCTAGGTCTGGCGTTTCTGTTCTTTTGACTTTTCTTGTCCCTTGCCGGTTCTGTGAGTAGAATCCAGAAGAAAACTGTCGGTTTTGCCATGGGTCTTCTGAGCTGAAGGCAGCGCTGATTTGGCCAGCCTGTCTCTGCAGATGCTCATGGAAAACCAAGGTGTTTTCTGTCACTATACATAATTAGATGCCTGTTATGCCCCAAATACATGATGAAGCCATTGAATAATTTTTAAAATTATTATTTGTAAAAATTCATTCTGACATATTCAAGAGCTTAATGGCCTTAATGGCTGTTTGTATTTATTTTCTCTTATACCTCTTGTGGACTATTTGTCATTTCCATGGTTATGTGTGGTCAAATTTACTCCTGGCACTTGCATAATTATCTACGATTTAATGCCTTAATCATTAAACTCACACATAGCGTCTCTGGTACTTTTCATGCAATGTGGATATTCATGGCCAAACACCCCAGGAAGAAACTGAATAAATATTCAGGAGAAAGTCATAAAAATATCTGATTGTTCTTTCTTTTTTTTTTTTTTTTTTTGTGATGGAGTCTCTCTGTCTTCCAGGCTGGAGTGCAATGGCACGATCTCAGCTCACTGCAACTTCTGCCTTTCAAGCAATTCTCCTGCCTCTGCCAGTTGAAGCAATTCTCCTGCCTCAGCCTCCCAAGTAGCTGGGACTACTACTTGGAGGCACCCGCCACCTCGCTCGGCTAATTTTTTGTGTATTTAGTAGAGGCGGGGTTTCACTGTGTTAGTCAGGTTGGTCTCAGTCTCCTAACCTCGTGATCCGCCCACCTTGGCCTCCCAAAGTGCTGGGATTACAGGTGTGAGCCACCGTGCCTGGCCCTGATAGTTATTTCTTAAGAAAATAAGAATCTCCCTGCTGGCCGAATCTCAATGTAGGGGTGCACTGGTGTGAGCCTCTCCATGGCTCTGCTTTCTAGGTCATCAGTGTGGTTCCATTTCCACCCCTTCTGGAGTCCATAGCCAGATGGGTTGTGGGAACTCTCAACTCTGCCCTCCCCTCATGGTGCCCCAGAAAAGGCAAAAGGAAGAGACTGATACTGTATGGTGATTCTGTGCTTTTCCTTTTTTATTATTTTCTTCTTTGATTTTTGGGGGGATGAGGGGAGACTTCCATTTTTGACTAAGAAAATAATGATGACAAAGGTGACCATGTGTAGCGGTTTGTGGAATGGATTAGACTCAACAGATTATAGTCTTTCTCTCCTGATTCTCTATCCGGGAAGGTGTCTCGGCAGCCCATAGCACTCAGCTCTGCATCATCTACCAGAACGGGCCCATTTCTCAGAGGTTAGGAAGTTCAGCCTCTTCTGAATGATAGCATCAATCCCACATCCAGCTGAAGCTCTCCCTATCCCACCCTCCACCGCACTCAGGTCCGACCATGGCAGGATCCCAGGCCTGGGTGGCTGCTGTCAGACTTGGGTCCCCTCCCCCTGGGGTGCTGCTTCCATGTCTGGGTGGGGATGAAGGGCAGGAGCTCTTCTTCGTGGTGGTCAGCATACCTTTTGGTGCTATAGGTCTGGTGCCACGTGCTCTTGTGGGGTTTATCTGCGGGTGTGTGGGGGTCCCACCCTTAGCTTCTGCCCTGTGAGCCCACAGCCTCTCCTGGCTCGGCCCACCCTGCACCCAGCCCTCTGGTTCAGGCTCCTTCTGAGTCCTCTTGGGTCACCTGATCCCTGCAGTAGCCACCTGCTTCCAGGCACCACCTTCTGACCTCTCTGTCACATGCTGCTGTGGACAGCCCTGGCCAGCCACCCTCTGGTCCTCCTTAGGACACAGGCATTTGTTTCAAGCTCCTGCACTTCCCTGATCCAAATATTCACATCACAGTGCTCCCGAGCAGCTTCAGGCCTGCAGTTCTGCAGCTCCATGTCTGTGGCCCTTGACCCAGCCCTGCATATGGCTCCCCAGGACCCTCTGTTTGGTTTGGTAGAGGATGGAGAGGCACCACGCGAGGGGAGGAGGCCACTGTGATGTCCTTACTAGACAGACCTGCTGGCCATGGAGACACTTCTTCTTTTTGCCAATCTTTCATCTTCTCTTTAGCATGTTAGCCGGGGAAGGGAAGCACACTGGGGTTTCCTCTACACTAGAGCAAATAGGTAAGAACAGATGGGTTCGATTTGACACTGGGTTACAATAGTTACACTAACTGAAGGTTTAGATCCCAGCCACTGTGGCACAGGTTTTGCAAGAATGAAATCACTTAATTTTTGCCTAATCCTGTGGAGAAGGTGTAGTTATCCCATTATACAGATGAGGAAATACAGCCCAAAGGAAGTTAAATACATTGTGTTAGTTCGCTCGGTAGTCAGTGGTGGTGCTGAGATTTGAACCCAGGCAGTGTTAACGCCTCTTCCAGTTACTTCCCTAAGGTCCTCTCTCCCATAGTACCCCTTTGATCTCCACCGCCATTATGGGACCCTTCTAGAGTCAAGTCTTGTGTGTCTTCCTCTTTTGTGACTTTACTCCATTTATTCACTCCCTGAAGACTGGTGAGGGTTGATGGAGACAGGATGGCAGAAGATCTGCCCCACATGCAGAAACACCAGGGTTCAAGTAACCATGGTGTGGGCGATGAGGGGTGTGGGGAAACAGCCTTGAAGTCCAAGGCAGGTCAGACAGAGGAGTTTGGGCTTGACCCAGTGGGCAGGGGGACCACTAAAGTATTTGCATTAGGAAGAATGGCCAGATGGACCATCCTTGAGGAATATTCATCTTCAGTGTATGGAAATAGGACTAGAGAAGGGGAGGCAGGTGATGCAGGAGATTCCTTCAGAGTCCACTGTGAGCGTCTAGGGGAGAGAAGACAACACCCTGAGTAACAGTGGAGCAGAGATGGTAGGAAGGGGTCAGCAGGAAGTCAGATAGAATCCCATGTGCAGGGAAAGGAGCAACAGTGGAGCAGGAGCAGGGGAAAGGAGGGGCTGGGTTTGAGTCTTGGCAGAGCTGGAATCAACTTGGCAGTCTTTGGCCTCGGGAGGAAGAAGAGACGGAGATGACAATGAGGTAGAAACCTTGGCACATAATGAAGCCATGACTGAAATGGAGAGGCAGGAGAGGCAGTGGTGCCCCGGAGAGCTCTTCATTGGATGTCGTTAGGCCTGGAAACCAGCAGACTGGTGCAGTCTCCTCAGGTTGTGGCAGCGTGCTGCGTGTGTGGTGTCCACGTAGGAGAGAAGCTTGGAGGAGGTGTGTGTATGATGGGGCCAGCCAGTGGCACACTCCTTGCTTCTCAGGGCTGTGCTGGCCTGGCCATGCCTCCTCCCTGGTGGGGGAGGGAGGTCAGTCAGAACTCTGGGGGCTGCCAGTCAGGGACACGGTTAAATTCAGGTGATACTGCAGCCTGCACAGATAAGGCAGCAGGGGCTAAAGGTGGGGGTGTGATCTGGAGCCATGGTCAGATCCCTCCATCCACAAACCTGCTGTGCCCTTGTTGGGACCTTTGGGCCCTTGCTGGGACCTCCGGGCCCTTGCTTGGACACAAGCTGAGAGCCCGTCAAGCTCAGGATGTATCCATCTGCACACGTTGAGCAGTTTGGCCATGTCTTTGTAGTCCTGGGACAGTGGTGTTTGGTAGAAACCAAATACGGCTTTCAAGCTTGACAATCCACGCTGCCACATAGAGACTGGCTGCAAGAAAGCAATGAGCTTCTGGTTGCATAGTTTTAGGGGAGAAGAGAAGAAAAAAATCAGAACTCCTTTAGGAAGAGTGTACTAAATCATGCCTGAGAGGTGGCAAGAAGAATTGCTTTATACAAATTCAACAAATGCTGAGGTTGGTCAGCTAAGATACAGAGCTGTCATGTCTCTCTGGGAATAATTAGGCTTTCTCCTGAAGGGATCACCTGGGCTAACTGCCCTGGAAAACTGCTAGAAGGTGGTGGACGAATGCACCTTGGGAAAAGGAAGCAAGGTTGCTGCCAGGCATCCTGATGAAAGGCGAGCTCTGTCCTTCCTCCCTCACAACTCTTGCGGTCTCATTCTCATTTTCCAGGCTTGGAGGGTTTGTGAACAAGTGAACCAAGACAATTCACTCGCTGTCTTTCTGCAAAATGACTTGGGATTTCCATTGCCGGGAGTATAGGCGCCGGCACCGCAGGCTTGCTTGGGAAAAGCTGCATCAGGTGGCACATTTATGAATAAGTCACTAGCTGGATTGGATCAGATGCCTCTGCTAGTTCTCAGGGCACTGCTTCATTCTGCACTCCTCTTCCAGGGAAGCCCAAGGAGCGATTTCTGTCTGTTAGCTCCTGGAATGGCATTGGCTGTGCGGTAGAAAGCCCTTTGTACTCCTTTTAGGGGGCAAAGCAAACCTACTCCAGGCAAGAGGGCAGGGGACAGCTTGGGATGTGTGCATACATTGCCTGGTGGTTTGGGAATCAGTAAGTTTTCTCTGATCTGTTCCATTTCAGTTGTTAAGAATGTTCAAACTTCACTGTAAACTAGCACTGCTTTTTTTTTTTTTTGAAGGAGATACCCTTTTTCTATGATATTGAACAATGTAGTAACTCTTGTTTTTATCTGAAACTTGGAGCGGGGGTTGCTCTGCTCAGCATGAGCATGGAGTATTTGCTGATAGTTAAGTGATCCTCACCGACAGGCTCTTTCTTCACTTGCTGGTAGTTGAGTAATAGCTGTGGGACTGGGCTCTCAAATGTTCCTCTTTGAATATTTACTTGATGTGTTGTGAGATATCAGCGTTCCCATATCTACAGGCCCTGAAGTTTAGTTTGGTGAGTGTTACGGATATGTTTTGTTATTATGTCTTAGAGAATCCTATCTAGAAAGCTAATCTTTTTACGTTGAATTACTGAAAGCTTCCCCCACCCCCGGGTCAAAACTGTGAAATTCTCTTGTGTAGGATTTCTTAGGCAATTATGAATGCATTTGCTGCATAAATGAGCTTTTATTAGGCATTATAAGGAGCCAACTTCTACTCTACCCTTGCAGAGACAAGAGGCTTGCTTCTTTTCTTTTTTTTTAATAGAAAGAGTAAGCATGCTAATAATAATAGTAAAAAAAATTGTAATTACCACCAGTCATTGAGTGCTACCTGTGTCTCGGTGTCTTACCAGAAACTTTACAAGAGTCATCTCATTTAATCCTTACATAAACTCAGCTGATAAAAGCTGAAATCTCTCTCTGTTCAGCTCTTGGGGAAACTGAGGCCTACAGATTACAGGAGCTTATATGGGGGAGATGCACAGCCTGGCCACATCATGGCTGGATTTGACCTCATGTTTTTCCAGCTCTAGAGCATGTCACCAGGATGTGGTGGATGGTGTTGAGCTGTGGAGATTGTCCTGGGGCAGACTTTCAGCAGGCAGTGCCTTTGTGTGCCCTGGAATGTGGTGTTTTGATGGGTAAAGTCATTTCTCCCTGGCTTATTGCACCAGTGTGATATTTATTGTTTTTATGCCACAATTCTGTGTGATTTCTTACACACATATTTCAGCCCTTACTTATCTGGATCTTCTGTTGACTGTTTTTCTGGCTTTCCGTTTTGTTTGCAGGGGCCAAGAAAGTAGGGAAAACTTTGATGGGACTTTCCTCTGATAGCTCTTCTCCTCTATTAGAAGGAATTCTTGTCTTCACAGAAACATTGCCCTGAGCTTGGGAGGTGCCGAACTCCAAGAGAAGTTATTACATGGATTCTTAATATGGAGTCCCTGGTCATCAGGATGGTTTACAGAAATAATGTACAAGGAAGAGGCTTAGGAATCTGAGACTCAGGGGCATGTAGCAGTTTAAAAAGAGCAGGGTCTCTGCACAAGTCTAAGGAAGTCATCAGAGCTGGGACCTCGCCCAGCTCCTGCTGGGCATACCCTTTGCAGGTGCTCCTGGCTGGTGGCAGGCAGGCTGGAGTACATCTTGCCTAGAAGAAGGTCCATGGCCTTCATCAGATACTCAAAGAAGTACCTGACCCTAAAGGTATTCAGGGATGCTCGAGACTGACCTGGGGCCTGTCCCAGCTCTGCCACCTACCTCATGTCATGCCTGGGCACATCCTTCCATCTCGCTTTGACTCCAGCTCTTCCTCTGTCTCCTGAGGCAGTTGAACACAGTCCCTATGAGTCCATCTGAGCCTCATGGAACCTTGAGCACTGAAGAAAGTTCTTGGAGGCCCAACTGAATTTGCAAAGAAGGCTTGTCCAGATCCCACATCAGAGTAATGGGGGTGTATCTGCAATTATGTGATGGAAACCTTCACTGCAGAGTATTCTCTAACCTGACCCCTCTCATCAGCCAGCACTGCAGGACACCAGCGTTCTAGTATGTATCAGAGAGTCCAGACATCCTAACATCAGTCTGCCAGGAGCCCTGGTGTCTTTTGTTTTCAGGAAGTAATTATGGATGGAGGCAGTGGTGCAAAATATGTAGGTGGTGTCCTAGGCTCCGAAAGACCTGGGCTAGAATTCCAGTCTTTTCCAGCTGTGTGATTGTGGGAAGGTTACTTAACTGGTGGGATCCTCAGCCACCCTGTCTGTAGAATGGGGAGAATATACTTGTCATATGAAGTTGCCGGGGATATTGAACATACACAGTGTGGCATGGTGGCTGGATCATGGCATGTTTAGAAAATGAGGGCTTAAATGAGATTAGTGTGGGACTCAGGGATGTGGGAGCTGGTACAGGATGCGAGGATTCCTCATTCCCCTCTGGTAACCAGTTCTGCAGGCTGCGGTAGCACTCAGTTGTTTTATGGGCATTTGTTTCTGGACATCTTTCTGACTTTTTATTATTGCTATGAAAGCTGGGCACTGACTCGGCAGCTGAATCCCAACTCACTCACTCACTCACTCACTCACGCACTCACGCACACAGTGGTGACCGAATTCCTTCCCTGGGCCCAGCACTTCACTTACCAGTGATGAACAAGAAAGTCATGGTTCCTCTTCCCTTGGTAGAGGGAAATCTACAACTGTGGCTGCAAATAAATAGCCAGACACAAACCAGACGCATCTTATGTACAGCTTGTAAACAGGTTGAAGCAAACATCCTATTGCTGAAGAATCTCATGGAAAGAGAATGGCAACTCCCTTCTGCCTGCGGCATAAACAGATTCTCTGAGCCAGGAGAGCCGGGTGTGCCTGGTTTCTCTCTGAAATTCCGTTTAAGCAATGCGGGTTGCCAGCAGCCAGCCAGAGTAGCCAACATGGTAAACAGGCACCCATGCTGTAGGCGTGCCATTCAGGTCAGCTGGCCTCAGGATCACTGTGGATTTCCCAGTCCACTTTTCTTGGACAGTAAGAAATGGTTATACCTTCATGTCCACAGATGACATTTCCAGCTGGAAAGATGGAAGAAACCTGAAGCATAGTGCTTTTGAACTCGGGGTCTGGGAAAGTACAGAGATGCGTGAATTTTCCCTTTTCAGCATGCGGTCCCTGTCTACCTCAGCCTGACCAGCCTGGCTGGGCAGTAGCTGTCACCAATAGACTTAGGTTTTAATTCAGCTACCTGGGCCCCACACCTGCGATTCACATTCACTGCACCATGTCACCTAAGATCCTCTGACTTTCAGTGAGTGGATTTCAAGCCTTCTGCTGCGTGTTGAAGAGCTCTCAGAATAAAAACCTAGCTGGGAGCTTCCAGCCGATGTGGGGATTAACAAGTGTCATCCTGAAACTTAGTAAATATGTGATGGTTTTAAGCTAAAATCCTTTGGAGCTATGGTTGATGACCTTGGAAATGGCAGAAATGTTTTCATATATATATTTTTTCATTTTATAAACAGTTCCTGCCAGGGCACGTGCAGCTTTTTCAACCTGGAGGGATCAAAGGAAGCTTGAGTTGTGTGCACTGTGATTCATTCCCTGCCGAGTCCCAAGGACTCACCCTGCCTCCTGCTGGAGGGGGTGAGAGGACAGAAAGCTGGATTACCCAGCCTGCATGCACTGCCAGCCAGGAGCACCTGCTATGGGTGTTCCCAGCAGGAGCTGGGCAAGTTCCCAGCTCTGATGGCCTCTTTAGACTTGTGCAGAAGCCCTGCTCTTTTTAAACTGCCACATGCACCTGAGTCTCAGACTCAACCACATGACATCTGCACAGATGTTTGAGAAAGGCATCCCCTGGTTGGTAAGCTAATAATTTTCACAACCGAGTACAGATGCACAGGAGTCCCCGCGTAAATAGCAACCATTCTTTCCCAGGCTGAGCCACTCACAGACACAGGAAGCCAGGCGTTTTCTGTTTCGTGCTGTGACTGTGTTAGCTGGAGGATGGTGCTTGCGTTCAACAGAAGCCACACTGAAAAGCACAAAACAGACAATGGGGAACAAGCCTGGTCTAAGCCTGTGCAGGCCATCCACACGCACAGCCCACCCACACGCACAGCCCACCCACACGCACAGGCCACTCACACGCACAGCCCACCCACACGCACAGGCCACTCACACGCACAGGCCACTCACATGCACAGCCCACCCACACGCACAGGCCACTCACATGCACAGCCCACCCACAC
>NW_012115910.1:3689820-3691262 GCF_000951035.1 Colobus angolensis palliatus
CACGCACAGCCCACCCACACGCACACAGTCCACCCACACGCACAGGTTGCCCACATGCACAGTCCACTCACACGCACAGCCCACCCACACGCACATAGTCCACCCACACGCACAGGTTGCCCACTTGCACAGCCCACCCACACACACAGCCCACCCACACGCACAGGCCACCCACATGCACAGCCCACCCACACACGCAGACCACCCACACGCACAGGCCACCCACAAGCACAGCCCACCCACACGCACAGACCGTCCACATGCAGGCGGATCACCTGTGGTCAGGAGTAGCCTGACCAACATGGTGAAACCCCATCTCTACTAAAAATACCAAATTAGCCGGGTGTGGTGGCACATTCCTGTAATCCCAGCTACTTGGGAGGCTGAGTCAGGAGAATCACTTGAACCTGGGAGGCGGAGGTTACAGTGGGCCAAGATTGTTCCATTGCAGTCCAACCTGGGCAATACAATGAGATTCCATCTCAGAAAAGAAAAAATAATAAAATAAAAATCCCAAACACCTTGGAGTGCTGTCTGGCAGGTGTCCCTAGCCTGGGCATGCTGTTCTAGCATCTTCTTCTGTGATGTGCAGTATAGCACTTTCTTTTTTTTCCTTTTTCCCTTTGGGGACTCCTCCTCCTGCCCCAGGCTTTGTCTCTTTTTCTCATATCTGAAGTTTCTGCTCATCTTTAAGACTGTTGAAGGCGTCCTTGGCTAGGGTGTTCGGGTAGACACCCCACTAATGCAGTCTACACAGGTATTTTCTCCCTCAGAAAGCTTGGCTCTTTGAAACATTTCTTATTCTGCAATCTCTTTTTCATTCCTATCTCAGGCTTTTGTAAGTCTGCAGTGTTTCTTGTAGGCGGGAACTATGTATAATTTTCAGCCATGTCAATATCATCATCATCAATAAGCATTTTTAAGCACAGTCATACATAGCTTAATGATGGGGTGCACGCTGAGAAATGTATCCTTAAGCGATGTCATCGTTGTGTGAACATCACAGAATGTACCCAACACAAACCTACGTGGTACAGCCTACTACACACCTAGCTGTATGCTACAGCCTATTGTTCCTGGGCTGCAAATCTTTGCAGCATGTTACTGTGCTGAACACTGTAGGCAACTGTAACACAGTAGTAAGCATTTGTATGTCTCAGCATATCTCGCCATAGAAAAGGTATTACGGTCTTATGGGACCACCTTTGTGTATGTGATCCTTCAGTGACTGAAGCACTGTTACGTGGTAGATGACTGCATCCACAAATATGAAGTACATCATGCTACGTATTGAAAATACAAATGGCCTTGCTGCCTTCTAGAGTTGTTAAATAATAATAGAGTTGGAGCGCAAGGGGGAAGGGAATCCCTTTTCCTAACCAGGGGAACTGAGACACACAACACCTGGAAAATCGGGTAACTCCCACCCCAATACTGCGCTA